>NW_027448859.1:0-36342 GCF_030867145.1 Opisthocomus hoazin
AAGATGTGGTATTGCTACACTTGTGATTATTCCCACAGTGTAAGAAGCCAGGTAAATAACCACATTTTGTCTTTGCCTCACAAAGCAGGGATGTCTCAGTGATGATAATGAAAAATGGGTTTGCTCACAAAAACCTTTGTGTCTGGAACATAGCTATAAGTAGCTCACTATCTAGGTTGAAAACGGTAATGCAGGGTAGTGTGTCCTATTTTTCCACGCTTGCAGTGAAGATACAATACGGGAATTCAGCCTTGGTAATTACTAATACACCACACAGACACAATTACACCCTGTGTACTGCATAAAGGAATCACTTGTGGTCTGCCTCCATTACAAAGAGCAGTAGGGGGCCAACACGCAAGGAGACAAAATGCTTTAGAAGGAGGAAGGAGACCAGAAGAGTTGATGTACCCAAATACAAGGACCTTGATTCTTTTTGGAGTGATTTAAGTCCCTTTCCATCAATTATCGTCCTTTGTCTCCAGAGTCTTATCACAAGCAGCATTACAGGAACTGAACAAAACAATACTCAGGCTCAAATAACCCTGTGAACTGTGCTGACATTTCCACACCCTGTTGCTGTGTTTGACCAGGCTACTCAGATTTAAAAAAACCCACAAAAAACTCCATACAGAACAACAGTAAACATTCCTGTTTTAAATAACATGCTCAACCCTTCCTGGTGTCTTTTCTGCTGTCTAGTGCTACTGGTTCCTCGCACTGCGACAGTGGTGAGGCGATATAAAAACTTCTGTAATACAGAACGAGATTGACTTTCTCTAATAAGACAGCTTTTCAAATGAAAAGCTCCTGCTTTGCAGGGTTCTCAACAGGCTTATTTTTAAATTAATTAGCTCCTGCCCCTTGCCATTCCCATCTCCTCTACCCTCTTGGTGAAACTGGAGTTTCAGATAAATGAAGAATTACAAAGGAAAAAACTTCATTTATATATACACAGAAGTTCTCTGCAGCTAAAGTCTGATTTCTCAGTGAAATAAATCAGCTGTATACTCATTCAGAAACAGAGTAATAAATTTTTCTTTCTTATTGATATATGAAGTTTTGAGGGCACAATTTTAAGTACGAAATCAATGAAAAGCATATATTTTTTTCCTTCATTCACACTAGATATGTGACATTTCATGGTAATTCTTGACAGAACATTGCAGTCATTGCTCATCTGAAAATAAACTAAAAACCGTGTGGAAAGTCAAAAAAAAGGACCTTAGGAAAGTCAGCTATTTTTGACAGTAAGTTAGCTTCTGTGAAACAAAGCCTTGTCTTTCAGAAAGTGTTTACGATCTATGAGAAAAAAAAAAAAACACATCCTTGGGCTAAAATGTTTATTGGCACCTAGAAGTCTGAAGAGAGCAAGTCAGGCCTGTGGTTTTTTGAGGGCACTTTATCATCGCCTGCATTCTCAAAGGGATCTGTGAATGAATAGAGCTGGATTACTCAGCCTTCTATTCCACGCCTGTTCCTCTCCATTTTCCTTGGCAAGATTGAGAGCCAAGTTATTTTTAGTTAGGCAGTTTTCTATTTTTAGACAAATATCAGTTAGGAGGCATTTGTTAGGAAAAATTCAAAAAAAGAAAAACACAAAAGGGGGAGGGGATGAGGCTTCCCATCTCACATTGTGAAGCAAGCCCTTCAACCTGTAACTCCAGGCATTTCAGCTGCTTCCAATCTTGGAAAAATAACGAAAATTCAGAGTTCAGGGATTTAAAAATAAACCTACCCTCTGGCAAACAGACCAAAATACAACAAGCTGTTACTATGTGAAACAGTGACTACAAAAACAAAGAACATTCTCCAATGACTAGATTGGGATAAAACTTTGGAGCTATTAAGTTATAAGAATGTTACACAGACATGTAAGATTTTTCCAGCTTCTCAGCCAGATATATCATGTTTTGGAGAAAGAAACAGGGATCTGTGAAACAGATCTTGCTCTGAGAAATACAGATTTAAGTTCTCAGTTTGACAAAGAAAGGATACTATGAACAGAGTTTGAAACACACTTATACTCTGCACAGATTTTTCACCTTTGTCATCACAGCATTTTTACAACAATCCATCCAAAACATTTCCTAATTTATTAAAATATTTTAAAAATAATTATTAAAATAATTTTAAAATTATCACTAAGAACAAAAGAATAAAAGAAAAATAATGTGGGGACATGGCCCATAACAAGAACTGATCCCCAACGATTAACAATCAGGAGGTCCAGAGCTCCCTCAAAACATACTCAAAAGTAGTTTTTGCTCTACCATGTGCTTCAGACTACTAACTTTGCATCCATTTTAGTTTCCCCTGTCCCTGTTCTCTTCTTCCAGGCATGGAAAAATAAGCTATCAGTTGAGCTACTTGACTTCCATTTGAGATACATTGGGATTACAAACTACATTTCATGTCAACCAAATCCTTGTTGCAAAGAAATCATAGTGAATTTTTTTTTTTGTTGTTGAGAAAGCAAAACAAAACAACTCTTTATGCAACTTTCTCTTAGCTGCATTTTTCACATACTAGAAATCTGAAATGTATTAGAAAAAAACCCACAATAGTGTCAACACTTGATCCTCTACGTTTCTTCTCTAGGCTGCAAAGTATCAAAGGTCTATCACTTATTAGATGCACAGCAAAAGGATGCTGCAGAGTTGTCAATGAGAGCTTAAACAATAGCCTGTGCATGGAAAGATAGAGTCAAAAATCTCAAGTGGGAGGAAGGGAATAAATTACTATTTTTTGGATGTAGTAGAGGGACTAATTCAGGCAGTCCCACTGACTGGAACAGAAGTCCCATTGAGGGACTACTTTGGGCAGAATAAAACTGCCTTCCATAGTTATCCAGCTTTGAAGTTTTTCTTGTGGTCTTGTAACTGTTAATATTAACTTAAAGTCCAAATTGAGGGAATAATAAGATTAGGTAAGAATATCAGCTTTTGTTTAGAAAAGATGTATTTCTAAACTAATTGCCTGAAAAATGAAATTAAGATTGATAAAGTGGAGAGTTTTTTAGTATTTTTGCAAATAGGTTATTTCTCCTCTGAGATCTTTTTGTACCAATCTTGGTTAGGAAAAACATGGAAGAAACTCACATGAGGCTATTAGGTTACAAACACATTTTCCAAAGGCTCAAAATTCAGAAGGCAAACAAAGACAGACCGAAGGAATATTACAAAAATGCTGAAGAACTTGAAGCCAATCCCATGATTTTGTCATGCATGAGGTTAGCAATAATGGTTTGGCTCATATTTGCTGAAAATGAAACAAGAAGTAAGCATTTAAAAAGCCTAAATCATCATCCAAAGGAAATTCTTTGGCCAGTTGACCCTGCACAATCATCTCCAGGCCTGTGGAAACTGGTAACAGTAGCTGTCTTTTTAACAAGCTGGTCTTCAGGAGATCAATAGTGCTATCCCCATTTTACTGATAGGGAAACTGAAGTATTAGGAGGAAATGTGGCTTGTCCAAGGTCACACAACAGTATTTGGCAAAGCTATTAATAAAACCCAAGTCTCATGAGTCCTAGTCCAGGGCAGTATCCAATAGACTGTACTGTCTTTAGATCACCCTGAATAACCTTTCCTGCATACAGGCTTAGTTTCTATACTGTCCCAGATCTTCAGCCCATGCTAGCTGAAATGTTTCCCCTGATTTCAACAGCTGAGGAGCTGACTTGACATGTACTTCATAGCTTGTTTATATGCAGTATTATGTTATGATGACAAGCGAAGAAAATACACTTATTACATTAGACAAGCTACAACAGTTTTTGCCTCACTTTTCCTAAAAAGAGCACATTTAGAGACTTATATGGGCTTATTTACTGCAAATACCCAGATAAGAGTCTTAATTGATATGAAGAGGCTTTCAGAATCTAATTAACCTCCCAGCTAGTCATTAGCTCTGTGACCTTTAGAAATAATTGACAGAAGGATTTTTTTCCCCTCTCCGTCTCATTCAGAACTTCCACACCAAGTGACTAACCCCACACGCGCTCTGGGTCCCACGGCACACCGGTAAGGATCGAAGGGGTAACGCGCAGTCAGTCCACCAGCGGGGCAGGACCGCGGCCTTCCCAGTGCGCTGCCCGTGCAGCACGTCACACGCACGCGCCTTTGGCTGCCCGAGCGCCATCCTCATCATCTCCAACCCTCCCATGCGCTAAAGCTCTCCTAGGTTTTCAGTCTCAAGTCCCTGAAGCCTGCAGGAGATTTAGTAGTATTTCATGCCTGTTAGTACTGTCGCTGGTCATACTAAAAGCGATTGGATTTTCAATTCAAGCTAGTTCTTCTGCAAACCTGTGGAAGTATTCATTGTTACCTATCATTAGCTGAATGTTTTCATTATACACCTTTTTTTTACAGCAAAAACCTTTTTTAACCAGCAATAATACACACACACAAAAGCAAAATTCTGAATTCCACCACCCTATAGGGCTTGGTATTACTTTCTTCCCTACCATCTTAACATTAAGGTCTGTAAACATGTCTCTGCGTGTTGGAAGACACAAAGGGTGTGCAACCTGCAGGGAGAACTTCACGTGTCCGTGAGCTCACTTCTTCCCCTTGGGGGAAAATGCTGCTGCAAATGGGACTCGTCTCTCTTATGATGTTCAGTTTATTCTCCCTCACCGAATACAGGAGGCCACTGGGGAAGGGAAAGTACTCTGCAGATGGTCAATTCATCAGCAGTTACTAGAGCAATGAGAACGTATGACCCTATGCAAAACAAGTTAAAAAGACAATGCTAGATGCTGATTATCTACGAAAAAGAATGCGTAATAGGTAAATTATTTAAAAATCTGACACATTATTGCAAATTACACCTACTTTTTTTTCCACATGACCAACCAGCAACACCATAACAGTGGCCCTACGATAATTCAAGTCTTTTAGAGTAGCTCAGGCTAATTCTTGATGAAGTTTTCAGTATCACTAAAGCAAGAGTTCACCCAATGTGAGTTTCTCCAAACTTGCCCAATTTCAATGAGAAACGAAAGGGAAAAGAGGATGGAGGGATGTCAAGTGTAACGGAAAAGTAATTCCTAACAGGCAGACTGAAGGAGCAGCTGGTGAGACGAGAGACAAAGGAGAGGACAACTTAATGACACTCTCAGGGATGGGAAGATGGAAAAAGAAGTATGCACTCATGTGCAGCTGGCATGAGATTAAAAAGGACGAAATTGAGGATGAGTTGAAGATGAGGACACCCTCATAAATGGTCAAAAGATGGTCCTTGGTACGAGAGGTATAAACTTGGTTGTACGGAAACAGGATTGATGCGTCTTACATGGAGAATCATGTTACTATATCATCACCACCTTATTTTGCTACCTGTTCTTATGCACCATGTCTGAAATACGGCTGTAAATGCTCTGAGGCAGGACATGTTAGTGTGCTTTAAAATAAAGCAAAATTGCAGGAGTGAGTGGAGAGGTGGGTGAAAGGGCATGGTGTGCTTTGTAAATATTCAGGTGAAATAAACCCCACAGAGCAAGACAATGTGTAGCTAAGAAGCCAAACAAGGATAAGGTTCTATTGAAGCTGAAGGATCTGACAGTGTATCGCACAAGCTGACATCTACCTATATGCAAAAGTCTATCTCGAGGACCCTGAACTACTTCAAAGTGTAAAAAATATCAAGAGAAAAAAAGGAGTAGTTGAAGCCAGATGCCACTAAATGATAGAGGCAAAGGCAGATAGCAAGAGAGATATTTCAGAAAAGGAAAAGCACTGAGGTCATGGAAGAGTTTCTTGTAACATAAAAGACAGCTCCAAAGATCAGACACATGTGTGTGCGTGCACGCAAAGTAGCAGTTTTAAGTAGTGAACTTTACAGAATACAGAGAAGACTTGGTGGGTGATCAGCATTGATAACATAGAACCTCAGCAAAGAGAAAAATGGAGGAAGTTTGTGTTGTTCCTCTTTTTTCTCTACTGGTGATTAGCGGTATGGCAGAGGGGAACTGAGGAGGTGGGCATATCTCAGCCAAAAAGCAGAAGATCTGTTTAATGGGATGGATTTGAAACGGCTGACCTAGTAGGAGAAGTTGAGTTAAAGGCAGTGACCACTGAATCAGCAGAGGAATAGCAGCCAGTTGGAGAAAGAGAGACTATAAGAGCAGCAGGGTCAAAGAAACTGATGGATTTGGGGCTTAAAAAGAGCTGAAAGATGTAGTGGTTAGTGATTTGTGGAGGAATGATTTATGCGCATATGGAGCAAGGATCAGTGTGTTTGACTCAGCGTCCGAGAAACAGAATCAAAACCAGGACTTAGTAAAACCTCACTAGAGGTCTGCTAAAGCTGAGGCAGTAGCTGATGCTTTGACCTGAAAGAAGTGACAAGGAAGAAGGGACAGTGAGAGAGAAAACACGCAGCAAGTTTCACCTTAAATCAGCAAAGGCTTGATGGCTTAGCTGAAGAACCACAGCAGATTTCTGTAACGTGGTTAAGGGCTGTAATTACATTTGCAGCCAAGGTGCAAAATATTTCCTTGTATTCCTACTCTGCAATACGGCCCCTACAACCTAAGGGCGATGTCCTTTCTGAGCTCCTAAGCAGCTTACAGCTCCTTGCGGCTTACAGCTCTTTGGCACTGGATTCTCGTTACTCACAGCAGCGTGGCAGTGAAATATCACTGAAATGAGTTGTGTTACATCAGCTCCTGCTCTACGTAAACAATGAGGGGATCTGGCCCCACTTCAAGTAAATGCAAAAAATGCATAATGCACATACTTGTCTGTTGTTAAACTCTGACATTTAATCTTCTCCCCTTCCTCATTGCCACAAGAAAATCATTGGCTAGTCCTATGCAACTGTGCTATGTTAAACTAAAAACTCATAAGGTATTTTTTTTTCTGATAGAACAGATAGGAACTGGATGAATTGACAAACTTCTAAGGACAGATTGGAACTCTAGTTGTACAAACACTACCTCTGTACCAAAGACTGTGTACCAAATGCCACAGGATTTTGTAATGAGAGAAAATGTAATCCCATTTTAAAATAAAGAATTACAAATCCTCTAGTAATTATAGCACAGGATTTTAACTGACAGCTGCTAAATATATTGTTGTTGGTATTTATGTACAGCAGCTGGAAGTTAGCGTAAGGATGAAATGAATCTTTTTTTCCTTAGTGTCGAAGGAACCCTTCACAGGTTCTGCTATCCCTTAAAATAAGTTACTATATCCAGCAACCAATATGCACTTTTTAATTGCAGCAAAACTGAATGAACAACTGTGGTGTGAGCGGTTTGGTGGGTGAGGACATAAAGGCTTCAGTTTTAAGAATCCAGTTAACTCTAAACAGAAGTCTCAGAATGAATGTTTCTTTTGCAGAACTAATTCATATCATAAAATCTCTGCATACATTTTGGTAAGTCTCACAATAATTGTCACACGGTTGCTTGAAATGGATAAACTTGAGGGCTGAATGCAAGTATTTTCTCCTTTATGAGCACACACTGACTTTTAGTTACCTGTGGATATTGTAAGTGTATTTGTTGGGTAATAGCTGAAACACATTCAGCTGGTAGATAATTCTTGTGACCTAAAAAACTCAGATATACCAAACTGCATGCTAATCAACCCCATCTGGAATGAGGCAACAGGAAAAGACCATCTCAGTTATATTTATTACATGTAAATAAAATTACTACGTCTGTAAAGAAAATATAAGCTATTTGTTTAAATCATTAAACCAGAAGAGGTCGAAGAGTAACAGTGACTGAACTTTACAATTCTCTTAATATAAGCCACTCCATTTTACATTGTGACAGACATAATCAGATCATATACCTAGAAGCTGAGTGGGACCGAATTGTTTGATTTACAGTAATACCAGTATTAAAATGAATGTCAAATAATTTTTCTCTTGAAAAACAGTGTAATGTTTGTTAGATGTATGACACTCGGTGTCTTCTGATACTTCAAATAACAAGTTATGGCCTGAAGACTCTCTCCTTCAGAAATGCTAAGTATAATTAATCCCAGTAATTAAACTGAAAACATTTGCGTAATGAAATTAACAGCTTTAGCCAGACCTACATGAAAAGTCATGTAATTTTTCCATTTCAATAGCCACGGTTTAACTTAAAAGTAATTAAGTACATATTAGAGACCTACTTTTTTGATTTTCTTTGACTATAAATTGTTCAGAGAAGTTATACCACATTCTTATGACTGATAACCTGCTTCTTACACAACTAAAAAGTAGGTAAATAGTTAATATTATGCTGAATGTGAACAGAAATTGGATTCTAAATTAAAGACCTTTACAGACTTCACAGTTATATTTCAAATTAGCATAAGTCTACCTAAAAAAAGTTTTCTTTCTCTAATACTGTGCAGAAATCTGTGAGCGCAGCTATGCCCTTTTCTTTTGCTGAAATATAGTTATTGAACAGTCATTTAGTAGAAAATTATCAGATTTAATAATACTGTCTGATTCCCAGCTGCTGTTGATTGCTCTGGAAGAACAAGATTAAAAACTGGTAAGTGTGAAATCTAGCTGTCTGAAAGCGAAAAGAAATGAACTCCTTACAAGGAAAATATGTGTAATGTAGTCAGTTTAACTGATCAATTTAAATATTTAAATGTGTGGCAGATTTATATCCTGTACCTAAAAATATATCCAAACTACACTGAAAGTCAAGCCATTTCTCAGACTGCATACTTCCATGGGCTCTATTCCTCTATTGTACTCGCAAATGTGATGTTAATTATCAAGTAAAGGCATGATAATACGAAACCCTTGTTCAAAACCTCCACCTGGCACAAGTACTCCTTTGATCCTGAAACAGTACTGGCACTGGTGTGTCTTAAGTATTTTGCATTACAGGCAGAACATGAAAACCTAACAGCAAAATGATCAAAATGACTGAATTCAGAGCTGACAGAACATACAGAAAAACTGCAAGCATGCACTTCGTTTAGCCTTTTCTCCTGACTAACTGATTACTCAATTTAAATAATGCTTATTTCAATTATCTTCTTCTATTTGGCTCCTATTAGAGGAGTGAAAAGGGACGTCCACCATATCTTGGGTAGAGGCAGAAAATTACATGTCTGCATGCAAAATTGCCTGTCAGCCTATCCAAACTAGCCTGCTATTTTTGCAGGAAGGGGATGTTGCTGGTGCAGAGCATTTTCTGAAAATTTTAAAGTTATAACAAAATACACATTATTTTAAATTCTACATTTTCCATCCATTTTCTTGAAAAACTGTAGCCCTTATGATCAAAAGTATTCACTCACTGTGAAGCAAGCAATGAATCCCTAACTACTGGCTATTCACCTATTCCCACAAGAAAGCCTGCAGGAAGAAGTAAAGTTGTCACAGGAAACTTTTCCTGCTAAGAATATTCTGGCTTTACGCCACTAAAAGAGGACAGGGCATTATTTTGGGGACAGAATCTGAATTCTGCTGGACAGGACATGGGCTGAACAGAGCTGGGTGACAGGAAAGGTTTCATGTCTGTATAGGAGATTTGGAGTAAGAGGAAAAGAGATGATGGAGAGGAGGAAGAAATTATGTACTTTCCTCTTAGCCCTAACTCACATCAATTTTTCTTCCGCTGTCAGAACCTCATCCTCTCCTAATGGTGGAGAAAATCTGCTGGGAGATCATGAAGGAAGCAAAACAGTATGATCCTATATGTTGACATAAGGGTAGACAGAAAAGTGATATATATTCCTGCGTTGCAGTCTTTGCCAGTCTACGGTAGTGTGACTGTGACATCTTGTAACAAGTGTAGCAATGTCTATTACACCGTATTTTTTCTCCATCAAAAACATTTTATATATAATTCACACGCTTACTTTCTTCCATTGCTAGTCTCAAATACACGACTAACCAAGACGAAGATTCCAAAAGCACCGAAGCCGCATTTTAGACAACATCCAGATTATTTAAAATTCTGAAACTAACACTTCTAGAAAGATCTGAAGAAACCTAAGTGTATAGGTCAATGTATTCAATAAAATTTATGAATAAATTTTCACTGATCTTTAAGGCAGGACCTTATCCTTCCAATACTTTTTTTAAGTGATACCGTTAGATGCCTGTATCACTTAGGTGCTTTGAAAACAGGAGCTGCGTAAGCTACATAACCAGTTTTTTAGGTATCACTCTGAGCGTTTTGCTGTTACAACAAAATCATTGAAAGCTTCATCTGTTTTGCATGGCTTGAATTCTAATGTGATTGTAAAGTAAACTGACTTTTCTGCAAATATTAGAAGCTTCAAATTGAAAATTGTAAATTTTAATCAATAATTTTCAGTAATTGTAAATACATCTTGCCCTATATAATTTGTTTAAAAAAGTAATTATATGGTGTCTCTAGCATTCTGATAGCATTGCTTTGATACAGTTAATATTATACTACGGTGACAGCATTCTGTGTGAGGTTGCTGAAACATTTGTTACTGTGCAGCTTGTAAGTAAACTTATCTGGCATTTTATGAAACCCCCTTCCTGTGCAAATAACCAAAAAGCTAAACAAGTCATTCGAACGCCGTGATTAAATGCACGGCATTCAAATATCTTCTTTAGTGCACTGCACTTAAAGCAGCGATTCTAAATCTTTTTCTTCCATATCTTTAACAATGTATTTTTTAGTTCTTCCTGGGTGGAGGACATCACGAATTTTGGAGTGAGGAGTCTAGGCACACAGTGTTTTCTGGAGATCATGTCACCAGGAGCGACTAGGAGACCAGAAGAGATTCAGCTGGGAGGCAGCGGCCAAGGGGTGGAGAGGACTAACGGGACAAAGGGACAAAGCTGCACAGAAAGCTTGACGACAAGGAGCTGGACACCCCATAAAAAGGATAAAACCTAGAGCTCACAAAATACTGGATTACCTCCAGTCTCTGCTGCACTACTTCCAACCCCCAAACACACACTTTGTTGTCCCTGTTCTGCTCTCCTGCCTGTGTCACCTCCTGGGTACATTCTGCGACCCCTGAGAGCTCAGGGCCTCTTGCTTGAGTACCCCCGTCTCAGAGCGAAGTGAAAAAATAATCCTCACAGAACACAAAATCTTACCTCGACAATATCCGAATTCGTTCGACTCTCATGCGGCTCGTTGTACTCGGTATATTTCAGCAACACTTTGTCCATATCAGTGCTGGCATACTGGAACAATTTGTTGGTGCTGTTGAAGATGATCAGAGCAATCTCACAGTCACACAGAACACTCAGCTCATAAGCCTTCTTCATTAAACCAAATTTCCTCTTCGTAAATGTCACCTGGAAAGAAAGAAAGAAAAAAAAATCCTTCAAAAATCCCCATGCTGGTCTTTGTAGTCCCTCTGCTATTTTGGAAATGGGATATGTGATTTCTGTAGTCTTGGAATTGAGCAGGTTCAGAAGGCAAATGCATAAATATAAATACAGTTCCAAAACAGAATATATGTGTGCATTACATAAGTGAGGAAATACACCTACCCCTCACTGCACAAAACCGGAGGTACAGGTAAAGAGCACAGGACATTTTCATTAAGTAGCTCTATGAAGTGTTGATACTGCACCCTTCCCTGTGACTTTTTAATTCTAAAACTCTTTACCCCATGTACATTTTTCCCATCAATATTTTAAAACTGCACCTCAGATTTGCAGCTGTAAATAGTTAGAACACGGGCAGTCAATTCTTATTTTTGATAGTGAATGATTTTGAGTCCATGGCTCCCAACTCCTGCCAGATTTTTAGCAAAGAAATAATTTCATATGGCATTTAAGTTGTGTAAAAGAGATACACTGTTCATACAACAGACTCAAAATTGTTTTGAAGGAACGTCTAGAGTTAAAAATTCAAATGCTTCTGTGAGAAATGAGAATTGTAAAGCATAAATGAAGAACAAACAATAGCTGGCCAGCAACAAACACCACCTTTGAAACAAGGTCTTTTCTAAACACAGACGTAGCATACTTTATTTAATTTCAAATCAGATAATTAGGAATACGAACTGCTGTCTTTTAGTACAAAGAGCTTTCGGTCATATTATACAGGAAGAAACAGGGATGTGCTTATAAGTTCTCAGTAGGCCAGCTAATGCTCTGACATCATGCAAAACCTAGGCAGTACGAAAAATTTCGCTACTCTGTAAAAAAAACATAATTTTCCACAGGGACTGTTTTCACAATGAAAGACCTGCACATCAAATAAATGCCTTTTTTTTTTTCTCTCTCCTTTTCTGCACTAGCTTAGAAGTTCCAGTAAGAAATGTGACTCAGAACAAGAAACTACCATGAGCTGTTTAAGCTAATCATATGGTTGAATTTTTCTCCTTCTGTTTTTTTGTACATGTGATTTCCACTAAGTGCATACAATGAATGTGATTTTTTTTTCATCTATCATTTGCTCTAATAATTTTTAATGACAAGAATTTTTAAGATGAAAATACGATTTTTGTAAGCCTATTAATCAAATTTAACACGCAGTCAAGGTATTTGATATGTCAAGGACAGGCACGCAACCACGTTTATAGGTCTGCCTAATCCTGCACTTGTTGTTCCTTAACACCCGTAAGCAGCAGCACCTCTGCACTTCAGCGCTGAGGCAAGAAGATGCGTCTGTGCACGGTTCATGTGGCTGCTGTTTTATCTTTGCCACCCTTCTAATGCAAGTTAATGCTAACTGCGACCCCGGACTACCTTAAAATCCCAGCGCGTCAGGCCATGGAAAACGTGACCTTTAAGTATTGCTAATCCCTATTTGCTGGTCCATATCAGAAAGATGAGCTCTATGCCAATACTATGAGCATTTATTCTCCCAAATGTATACTGAATGTCATTCCTCTTATTGTCATTTCAATCTCTTTAGCTTCTGTCAACGTACCGTTAAGAAAAGATGGATTGCCATTACATACAATTATTCAAGCATTTTAAAAACATGCTTTCCACAGCACTGGTCTCAAGTATGCATGATTGATAGTAAGTTCTTTCTAAGTTTCTCTGTCTCAATGCCTTTTGATACTTGGGATGAATAATGAGATAGGCAACAAAACTTCATTGAAATTCTGAAAAAAACCCTAGTCTTTCAAATACTCCTTTAATGTTTTCCCTGATTACAGAAAATTGCAATGCATTTGTTGAAATATGTATATATATATAAAAACACGTTTTAGAAAAAGCTAAACATACAGAAAATAAAATGTACTAACTCAACATATTTTTGTGCATCTAAAATGCCTTTCAATCAACTTTTTGACCACAGTGCTGTAGGTGGAGTGTCTCTGTACAGTATGGTTTCTGTTGCACAGAAACCTCAAAATTTAGCAAGTTACAGCTTCTTACCATGAAAGTACACTCCAGTACAGAAATATCTTTAAAGCCACTGTTTGTGTTTACTGTTAGGTGCTCCTGAACATTTAGAATAACCACACAGCTGTGCTGCGTAGCACACACTTATTTCATAATACTTATAACCAGAATGATACTGGTTAGAGTTCCTTTTTGTGGAAAGTGAAAAAAAGAACAACAAATCAGCTAGATTTTTTTAAAATATTTATTTAAAATATAATCTTAATTGCTCTGAAATTGACTTGTTTTTAACTCCTTGATTTTTGTAACATTTTCTAAATCTATTACACAATGTTTCCTGCCACTGCTGATAAATGTCTAAAACCCAGCTTTATCTACTACTGTTTCTATGGTGATCTGGAATACCACTTTTCTTTTACAATATGCCATTCATTGTGGCTTATCTTTACATATAAATATTACATAAATATTTCTGAATTTATCATGCTTCTACAACAGTTTATAGTAGGGGTGAACTTGTATTTTTACATGTATAGCGAAAGGTCAGTAACTTCAGAAAAGATTAAGAATACTCTTCAAGCAATTTAAAAATAAATGATCTTTTTTCTTACTTTCTTCTATGTGGCTACATAAGGAAGACAAATTTATATCTTTTCCACATGCTAAAATTTTTTTGTGAGCAATATAACTAGACAGCATGTTTATTACTGAAGTTTTTTTGAGTCTTACTTTGCTAACCATTTGTTATGTTAACCATACTCACCCAAAACTAAAAATATCTAACAAACTTTGTTTAAGGTAACAGAAAACATTCTAGGATTGCAGAAATTTTTCTGAGTGGTAAAAATGAGCATAACTTGTTTAAAACATTTGGTCTCTTTTGTCTAGATGCAAGGCAGTGCAACCTACAGTTAAAGGGCTCTGACTGCACTTGAACTGACTTAGTGCTGAGAATGAACAAGACACACACAATCCGCATGAATGCAAGCTTTTGGGTATCTGTAGCTACAGCACCAAAATTCCAGGTGGTCACACAGTCTTATTATCACATACTCCGTTCAAAGCTCTCAGTCGTGATAGCGTCATATAACAACGGGCAATGTTACTCTGCCATTTGACATAAAGAATACCGGCGAGACTGAAAGAAAACACACATGCAGTGAGACAATTCACCAACATCTTTAGAAAAGGACATCCAAAAAAACTGCATGCATTTTAATATCTGTTTTATATTTAACTTTTTTCCAGCAGCAAGAATGATATCGCTCCATGTTCTTTCCTGACAATATTAGTCAAGATATGATTAATTATCCCTGCTGTCTAAACCACTACTAATTTGTAGGTATTTTTCAGTTCACAATTTTTCTCCTTTTTAGGAGAATGATAGGCAATTTAGAAAGTCTTTTTCTTTTTGGGATATAGTATTTTATAAGAACAAGTATGAGAATTGGGGAGAATAAACGTGGAGTGGAGGGAGGAAGTGGAACAGTTAAGAGGCCAGCATTCGACTGTCTTTAAAACCTTTCTCAGCCTGTGTATGTGAAAAACAGGGTTTGAAACACCGGCACAGTTTCTATATACTGTTACGAGGTGCTTTTATGCACAGTTTTCTAGGCATTGCAAAAAAAGCTGTGTACAAGGGAGTACTACTTTTACCCCTGAAACATACCAAAAAATAACATAATTCCACCCCTTCATATTAACTAAAAACCCACTAGCCTATTACTATTTGTCTTAGCACTATTTTTATTTCACTTATTTAAAGTTTTTTTTTAATAATTTAAGAGCCAAACTGCCTTCATAGCAGGAATGGCAGTACCGAGAAGGTAAGTTACTGAAGCATTTTTGCACATGAAGAAGTATAAATGCTGATGACTTTATATGTTGTGAGCAAATCAGATACTGCTTTGAAGTGTTGAGAAAACAAAAAAAAACCCCGACAGTGAAGTAGCCAGCTTCCAACTTCCTTGATATAAATCAAGGCGAGCTTTTTATGCATTTTGGATGAAATTCTGACTACAGGTGAAACCCACTGGATGTGCTAAAGGAAAGGCATTGACAAAAGAGGATTGTTAAAATGACTTTTTTCCACTTCAGCTCTGGCTCTTCTTCAATACCATGGAAACACCTCTCCACTAGCTCTTCACACATAAAGCTGCAAGTGTCTTCTGAGAGATGGTTCACGGACCAGTCATTGCAATGTCTGCGAGTGGGGCTGTAGGCAGCCTGAATTCAAGCGTGCGTACCACAGACTGCTACGTCTTCCATTTAGAGGGTAATTTGGGCCAGAGCCAGACCTTCTTGTTCAATTGCGAGTAAGTAAAACTCAGAGTAAATAAACTACAAGGTAACGTTGCTTGTTGGAAGTACAAATTGTTTCATGTGTCGAAATTCAAATTTAAGTGTATATGTGTGTAAATGCCAATAGTGGCCACTAGTAATAGTCTTTATTTAGCTGAATTTGTAATAACAATTATAGCCTTCTCATAGATGTTAATACGTCCGTGGAGGAACAGAAGCAGCCATAAATACTCCCATTTAATGAATACAGCCTTCAGGATACATTATTTACCTTTGTCGCAATGTAGTCTTTGCTTCTTTATGTTTTTTGGTGGCAATTTATTTGGGATTCTTTTCTTTTCTTTTCTTTTCTTTTCTTTTCTTTTCTTTTCTTTTCTTTTCTTTTCTTTTCTTTTCTTTTCTTTTCTTTTCTTTTCTTTTCTTTTCTTTTCTTTTCTTTTCTTTTCTTTTCTTTTCTTTTCTTTTCTTTTCTTTTCTCTTCTTTTCTTTTCTCTTCTCTTCTCTTCTTTTCTTTTCTTTTCTTTTCTTTTCTTTTCTTTTCTTTTCTTTTCTTTTCTTTTCTTTTCTTTTCTTTTCTTTTCTTTTCTTTTCTTTTCTTTTCTTTTCTTTTCTTTTCTTTTCTTTTCTTTTCTTTTCTTTTCTTTTCTTTTCTTTTCTTTTCTTTTCTTTTCTTTTCGTTCAATCTAGTGTAGTTTAGTTTTTGCTTCAGGTTCGTCTAGTGCTTTTTCTGACATCTCACACACTCCAAGAGGCTGAGCCATAACAGCACTCCATATTTGTTGCTAACAGTCACAGCATATGCGCTAACATTTTATGCTTTCAAAGTAGCAGTCCTGTGATCTTTCAAGCAATTCAGTCCAGCCAGTGGCAAAACATTAGTGTTCCCCTTACTTCTTCCTATCCTGATTATAAAGATATATAGCTGCTGACATAGGAAAATGAGAGAAACGGGGAAGTTGCACGTAATCCTTCTCATATACATTTCCTGCCATAAAATATGTATGAGTGACTAGTGAAAATCAGGTACCACTGATGCACAGAAGTATCTCATACAGACACTGCCTGGTCAAGAAGAAATATTGTTCTGTCTTTCCTTACTTCATGTGGAATTTCTAAACCTCTTGGCACAGGGACTACAACAAGCATGGTAGGTACGATGTGTGTGAGAAACAGAAGGTACTACATGAGCAATCTACCTAACCCCGACTGTAAAAAAGTCAAATTTGTCACATGAAAACAAAGGAGCTCTTGACTAAAATGTCACTGCCAGGCTCCTAATCCTGTCATATGTTGAAACCCCAAGTAACCACTGGAGAGGCAAGAGCTCTTGTCATATTCTCTCTTCCCCTTCCTCCTGTTTGCTTTTGTTTAGATCCGTTTGTCTTATGAAGAGGCCTGGCTGCCTGGATATCTTTACAGCAACCCTCAGTGGGACTGAGCAGCAGCACCAGTGCGGGATTCACTGTAGACAAACATTCCTTTATGCAATAACTGGGCATGCCATATTAAATGAAAGACCCTTTAAAGAGCAGCGAAGGATCTTCAGCAGCCTGCTTCCATGTTCTTATAACCCTCCAGCATAATTTACAGGGATGAGACAGCAGTGATTTATGCTGGTAAAAGAGCTACTGTCCCTCAAAGCCTCAAGCATATTGAGCTACAACTTGCTCAATAGTCCAGATAAAGAGGAGTTCTTAGCAGGACGCCCTAGAATTATAGCTATAACAAATAAAATGTTCATGATCATTCCGTAGAAAAAGGAAGGTTTTGTACTTGTGTGTTATGTCCCATTTTTAGCATATTAGTACATAAATAACAGATCAAATAAATAAAAGTGATATTACTCAGTCTGCCCAAATCTGACACATGATGGTGGATCTCCCATGCAAATTTTTTCTTTGTATGTAAAGAGAGGAGGGATAACTGGAAGACGTGTTAATTAACAGATGATACAGCAACTCAGAAATTAGTAGGTTAGGCAGTTTCAATACGCTTCCCATTTTTATTTACAGATTAAGATCTAAAACCAGACAGGGGTGCAAGAATAATAATGGTTAATCTCTGATACTTCATTTCCTTTTGTTGAATCACAAAGAGAAGATTAAGTCCATTATATATAGATATACAGATAGGTATGTATTTTAAGCAAAAAACATAATCTCTGTCAAAAACACAGTAGCTAATACAATATACAACAAAGCTGACTTCTTTTTTTTGGTATGCTGTCACCAGTTCTGGCAGGTACAAATAGATGTTTAGGGTAAAAAACATGTTTACTAGTTCTGTGCTGCTAAAATGTTCGTAAGGTAAAGGTCAAAGAATATTTCATTCCCTGCTGAGCAAATGGTCAGGAAGCACATTTGTCTGCATTTCCTGTCATAACAGGAAGAGTGTAACTTCTTCCTCTCCACAATGGCTTCAGTTCTGCTTCCCACCTCCAGCTCTTTCCCCCCCAGGGCCTTCCAAACCATTCCTTGCAAGACAGCGAGGCTGCGCCTGTGTCTGCACTGGTATTCAGCTCTGCTGTGTTGGCAGATGCCTCACTCACTACTGCACGCTCTTTACTTAGGCTTCTTGCTCACACTTCAAATTAGAAGTAATTTGACCTAAATATTTACCTTATGCTAATTCACTCTAAATTATGCTCAGAACACAGATTTGTAACACAAGCACACTTAACCTTAAATATAATACATTCTAGAAATTCACGGTTTAGTTCCGCAGCTCTCTTGAAACTTTACTTCTCAGGTAGTCTGGCATAAAGTGAAAAGTGCTGCCAGCATTGTACAGATCACTACAATTTAGGAGTCTCGAAAACTTGGGGTGTATTATTTGCTTACAGAAACCTAACTTTACTTCCGAAAAAGTCAGGACCAAGGCCTAACTGTAATGCTATATTCCAAGCGTATGTCTTATTGGGTGCAATTTAATGTAAGCAAGAGAAGGAATTCAAATAGATAAAAGATAAAAAGCATGTGATGTTGAAGACAAAGGTTCATGTCTTGAACAGAATGATGCTTAGTCGCATAGCTAAGCGGTTATGCTTTCATTATGAAAACATTTCCCTTGGGGGAAAATATCATAAAATCTCAGATCTCAGATAAAATGAAGACACCTCATGAGAGAAGACAGAAAATATTAGGGAACTGGTGGGAAAAAAAGTTATCTAACTTATGCTTATGTTAGCAGTCATATGTGAGGCTCTTCTCTCTTTCTACATGGGAGTTTCTGATTCAGCCGATAGTCTCTTACTCTTTGCTCTTAAATAGAGCTGAAACACAGACAAAAATAGACACACGAGCCTGAAATTAGTTCTGAAACTAGCAGCATTAGGTATCGAAGTCAGTGGAACAAATCTAGGTCTTCCTGCAAACGGTCATTTCCCTCCAGGATATTCTTCCCCTGCCCCATAACCTCACTTTACTTATCTGCTTTAATTTGTTCCCTATTGAGCTGATAACTGCAGTAAGTCTTGGTTTGTAGCTGTATAGATTTGCTGGAATCAAAGAATGATAAAAAGTCTATGTGTGAAGAAGTTAAAACAGCAAGTGTTTGTTACTGCCGTACCCCAAAGAATTACACAGGCATGATACTTTGAAAATGGTGTCTTACTGTTTCAGCACCTTAATATTGAAGCATACACTTTGTACGTTATTTAATAACACTTAAGCTCCCAGCAGCTCATTACAAACTGAAAGAGATATTTTAAACATTATGCAGAATCATTAGCTAAGCTCAACTCAGTTTTAACTGTGACTCTGACAACAGCATGCTTCACAAGCAGCAAAACAAAATGCAGAACTAATGAACAGGACGATCAGGGGGACAAAGAATGGTGGGTCGCCATATAAGACTAGGTATTTCTTCATACTAGCTAGAATAACCAGTGAATTAAAAGCAAAACGGTGTTCCAGACCTGATACCAGAATGTCATTGGGTCAATATGCCCTCTTTCCTGGGTCAATGTACCTCTGGATTTAGCTCACAGACCATGGATTTAATGAGATATTTTGTAAGTGACCTTGTATAACAGTAATACAATATCATTTACGTCACTGCACCTATTTATTTTAGGCCTGGGCAGGCCTGCCTGGACTGCTGCAAAGCGAGTTTCAGATTGTCCCACTCTACAGCAGACCATAAAAGGCCCTCATTAAAACTAACTAAATATTTCAAACTGATAGAAAACAAGTAGAAAAAATACAAGGACTTTTCTGAGGTGGGTGAATGCAATTTTTCCTTCATGTGTTGACCATGACAGAGCTAGCTGAGTCGTTTCTCTCAGTTAAGACAACACATGAAAATAAAGTTCACTCACGTTTTCGCAACTGCCCTTCCTCTTTTCTTTTTTTTTTTTTTTAAAACAACCCAGAATTCTTCACAGCAGCCTTCTCCAATCTGCCCAATGGAAATTTCTGCACCCAGAACCTGTAGCAGTCAGGAGCTTGCGACATTGGATGTCAGTGCTAATATTTTTGGCTATCGGTTCTGTCGGTGGTGCAACCGATATCGCGTATGTATTCTGCTTGAATGGGCTGCTGACAAGGCTACCACAACCTCGCGAGCAACACTACCAGAGATCCACTCCACATTTATGAAGACTGCATCATCCAGTGTCGCTACAATAAAAAGAAAGTCTCTGGTCACATTGGCTGCTTGTAACAGGATTCTCTTGAGAGTTTTCAATTCCATTTCTTATCATGATGGTAACTAAACTACACAAATAAATACACACTTACTTTAGCCCTGGAATTTATTCATACTCCTTCTCCCTGTGGCCAAAAGCAGAGTTGAAGGGAATTTTTCAGGTGGGCTTTTCTGAAACTTTCACAACCGAAGAGAATTTGTGATCACTCACAGATGATTCAAGCATCCTTGACACCTTTGCCACCACACGGTAACTATGAGGGCTGGCAAAACACAGCCAACCAGCAGCCCACATGAAACAACATTAAATTAATAGCTCCTCCTAGTTAAAATCCTGGATTCTGCACTCACTGAAGTCAATGACAGAGCTCTTATGCAGTCCAGGGTAAAATGACTGGGCCTCTAATATCTAGGTTGCAGTAGTTTTCTTTGAATTTACCCCAAATGTCAAAGTTTCAAATGATTTTGGGGAAAGTGCAGATCATATCCTTATATTGCACATTTCTATGAGATCTGCAGCCAGATGTCTGACTCTGGACAGTTTCAGCTCACATTTGTTAACAGCATGGCCATTAAAACACAGTGAGCAAGTCCAACCAAGTGGACTTGCTGAGAAGAAGTCCTCTGGAAGGAAGGTCAGCACTGCTTTCGGCCTTCCCAATCCACTCATACAAGCACTTTGAACAGCAGGGGAGTCTGCTACCACAGCAGACAATACAGTGGAAGAAAACAGCTGTCAGACTGATAGAACAAGTACTCCACTCAATGGTTAACATAAACAGCTAATCAGAACACCGGGCAAATAAATGGAAAAGCAAGGACAGAAATCACCTTCCACAGGTGTTGTAACAGCTTAAACCCCTTTGCAAAAACTCAGTAATCCAAACAGATTCACCCTTGCGCTGGGAGAGGGCAGAATTAAACTGTTGCATATCCCCTCGTTCGATATGTGTTCCACCTATTTTCTCCTGCATGTGCTGTCCTGCAGAGAATTTATGGGCTTGAAAACAGCTGAGGATGCACTACTCATGTATATCATATTCCCATCCAACATGCCTTCTGTTGTGAAACCATACTGAGTTTGAATCTAAGCAACAACAAGGCAGTTTCAACTCAACAGATTTGCTGCTGTTCTTGCAAACATCATGAGATAGTAAGAAAGAAAAGAAAACAGTCTCCGTCCATCCCATGGTAAACGGAGCAGCAAATAAGCTTCGTGGAATCATGCTTCAGCTAGTACCTTGATTTTGTTAACTGAAAACTTATAACCTTCTTTTTTGCCGGTGCAACATTTTAATATTTTCTGTGCATTCAAATGTGTTTATATCATCAAATAAAAAAATATTACTGCAATAGAAACCAGTTACTATTTTAAGATCACAGGAAGTGTGTAAATTAGAAAACAAATAAACTGATGCAGCTTCACTGAAGCAGCAATAGCTCACGGAAAGGCTTGTGAAAGAGTACATCTTGTACAAAAGCTTTAAAGATCAATCAGCTATTAGTGAAACTCCAGTTGTATTTGATCACATATATATCACTACAGCTAAAAAGCTTGATCCCATGGTCCAAGTGAATCAATGGAAATCTTTTCATTGGCTTCCCTGAGCTTTAAATCAGGGCACTAAATGCAAAGGGGATGAAACCAGAAGAATCACTTTCTAAATTATGCTTCAATATGTTAGTGGAGATGAGAAGCAGAATCATACCAACTATACCATGTGGAGGGTAAAGTAATGTAATACTATACCTTCAGCCTTTCAGCAACTAAAGCAACATGATGGATATTATCAAATGCTAGCAAGATAAACACTTTCTGCACTAACCCTACAGTTGTTAGTATTCTAGTGCTGTAATTTTATTCGTAATTAAAGCTGGTGCTGGAAGTCTTGAAATTCTACTGTGAATGACTCAAAAGACTACCTGTCTTCATTTTTTTCAAGTAAATTTAGCCTCTTCAACAAACTGAGGATTAAGTTCTCCATAAACCCTATATTTGAGTAAGCAAGCTGACAATGAAGATATTGTATGAACTAATGTTACTAGTGGCAACATATTGTAGTATGATTTACAAAATAATTCAAATTCACTTCAAAAACAAACCTTAGTAATATGGGAAAGTTCCAAACAACCAGTGTCTTAATGTTTAATGAGAAATTCAGTTCAGTATTTCAAATCCAATTTCAATTCCAAGCTATTAACCAATTAAAATAAATATGGTGATGGTTTTATATTGATAGAGTTACTGCTTTTTGGCTTGGCCCACAGCAATAGGAATCCTTTAGGAAAAACACAAAATGTATCCATCATAACATAATTTTGCTTTCATACATGATTTTCTGCCATGGAGAACACAAGTGACTACTAACACTACAAATTTTAAAAATTCTTGGAAAGCATTTTTAAAGATTATCATTTGTTATGCCTAGGCTGAGTTTTTAATGGCTTTTTAAAGTCCTTGAAGACTAACAACATAACTTCTTAAAAAACAACCTGGACGTATGAAGAAATTTATAGATCCAATGAATAGAACTCATATATTAAAAGTAAGGCAGTATCAAGTTCTTAAAAAACAGCTACCGAAGATTACTCTGAAGTTGCAGCCACATGTATGAAGAACACCAATGACAGTGTTAAATAATTTTATGGAGATTTTCTCATACTTGTGAGTCTCCAGTTTCAACAAAACATCCATCCATTTATATCGAATATAAACAGCAGCAGCTTTTAATTGATTTTACTTTAAGATGCCAATTGTTGAATTTTATTTTTCTGAAAGTAGGAAAGCAGTTTCTCTAATTTTTGACCGTATTTTAACTAGCAGAGATAGTGTTGATAATACGTGACGGCTACTCAGCCATTTTGTCTAAAGTAGTGGTAATGATTAACCAGCCATGCTGGATCTATTTAGCCATAGCATCAGTAATGGAGACTTTCTTTTCATAACTACAACATGCCAGTATTATTGTATGTGGGTTTTAGGATGAGTTAGGCTACTGGAATTCTTTTTAGAATTCAGATGGGAAAAGATGAAATTTTTTTTTAAGTGCTGTCATTTTTTAAATGAAAGAGGTAAAAAAGCAAGTGTAGAGGGGGCCCAAAGTAGAGCATACACATCAATCTTTGTAGAATTAAGGTCTCAAGTAATAAATTCCTTACTATGCTTGTTACTAAACTTGAAAAAACTGTATGTGAGGTTTCTGGTTGTTTGCAAAAGTACTTTTTCTTTGATAGTCTTCCATACATTGCATATATATGTACTTATATGTAGGTATATGTCTATGTACAAAAAGTTAGCAAATTTTTAATCACCTGTGAGAATAAGTCACCTTAGAAATATAACACAATGTTCAAATATGATATTTTTGCTACTCACCTGTCTGTTACGTTCATCCATAATCCTTGTAATCTGAATCTTTTTTCTCCCCATAGTCCCCGTTTTTTTTTCTCTCCTTCTTCCTTAAAATTATGTATTTTTCCCTTCTCTTTTCTTCCTCTTTCCCGTTTCCTCAAAACAAACCTCCTTCTTCAGCACTTCCACTACTCAGTTCACAGTCCCCTGCATCCGTTCCTGCTAAACACAGAAAGGAAATCAAATGTCATTACAAAATTGATAACTAGATAGAAGTTATTATATGGAGCTGACAAAGCATCCTCATTATAATCTAGTGCACAAATAAATTACAATAAAAATTTAATGCATCTATAAAATAAGTAATGTGTAGACTAACAGTAATTTAACTCACAGGCTTCTTTTCATAAACAAGAACCCCAATACACCAAGAAATGAAGAAAAGGACTGAAATACACATTGCCAAAACTTTAACGGAATGAGGTGTCTCTTGTTTTAAATATCACTCACTGCACTAATATGAAAAATTACCTAAATCAGAGAGTTAATGAACCTTTCTGTACCTATGTATGCTAAGTAGGCCAGCTAATTCATTTCTGAAGGGAAAACAATCTTGTGTTTTGACAGCAGAGGTGATAATGTTCCTCATTATGCAGATAGGATGGACCTTTATTAAAGTGTTACTTGATATATGAGCGATTTCAGCTACTTTAAATCCAAAATTTTTAACCTTATTCTTTAAGAATGCAGACTAGTGCCAGTATTACTCAAGATACTTGAACAAAACAGTAGCGCATTTTCCCTCATTTCGTTTCAATGTAAACTCTAAAACATTCTGACAAATGATTTATAACTAGCAAAGAGTTGTATCTTTCCTTATAAAAATTCTTGCACCAAAAGACAAGCTATATAGCATGGAATAATAGGGACAGATGATAATTTAAGAATGATTTCAAAAATGTTTTCACAGTTCTAGTAATGCA
The DNA here is from genome assembly GCF_030867145.1 of Opisthocomus hoazin. Taxonomy (NCBI): domain Eukaryota; kingdom Metazoa; phylum Chordata; class Aves; order Opisthocomiformes; family Opisthocomidae; genus Opisthocomus; species Opisthocomus hoazin. The sequence goes on from NW_027448859.1 coordinate 24,556, forward strand.
CTAATACTAGCTCTTTGAACTTTACAATACTGATTCCATCACAAAACTAAGGACAGTTAGATACAATATATAAAAACACGTACTACAGTACACATTCCATATTTCATAACATGTCATAAATCACAAAATTAATTTCTATCATATGCAACGTATTTTTAGGAATAAAAGGCTCAGTAGAAAAAGAAGAAGATACAGAAATGATCAGTCTAGTACTAAAAGATGCAACTTTTTTCCCTTTTTAACCTTTTCTAACTGTGTTTTTATATTTACATACTTTGAACAGAACAGCACTGAGGTCTTTTAAATGCAGAGGAGAAAAAAAATCTGAACAAGATTAATTTAAAATGATCTTTTAAAGTTTTTACGTTAGATCCAAAGTATATTAAAACAATTGCCGTGGAAACAAACATTTAGTAATTTTAAAACAGAGGCTGGTGTTCCCTTATTTATTTTAAGCTCGTAGTCTCGCAGCCAACCTGATAAATTCTTACAATATGTTACGTAACACTAAGCCGATGTCCTGGCCATTTAATCCATTATTTGGCTCTCATTCAAAGCTACTGAGGTAGAAAAGCTAGACCTCACTCCTTCTGATCTGCAATTCTCTCTTGATTTTTCTGTGCATACTTTAAATTTCAAGATGCCCAATTGTTTTATCACTCTAAGAAGGAAAGAAGTTAACAAATAAGCAGTCAGCCTGACTCTTCTAACTAGCCACTATGATGTAACTAATCTGCTGGGTGAAACAAATTTTCCAAGTATAATACTTATTATCTTTCTGTACATAAATGCTTTTCTATATTATCTGCTAGGCATATGTATATATGCCTGAATCATTGCTGTAACGCAGAACACAGAACAATTCATATTGCCAATATCAGAAAGTGTAAAGGCCGCAAAATTTTTTTGCTGCTTTTTACTTGTTTGAAAACAGTTCAGCTTCTCACTGCTTAAAAAGACAGAAAGGCGCTTCATCATGTTTACAACAAAAAACAGAAGTCCAAAACTTTGAAATAAGTTGATTAAATGTATTTACAAAACTTTTTTTCCAAATAAAGCCAGGAGACAGTCTTATCTGATATGCAGTGTTGACAAACAAACCCAGCCTATTTTTAGAAACGGTTTTAAATTTCCTCGGACTGTGTTTCTTTCCTGTTTTTCCTATAGTCTTACCTCTGATACAAAGAGCAAGTTAGACTGATGTTTCCCATGCACATGCAGCACCCGAAGGAGTCTAACAGGCTTTCTCTGTAACAGTAAGCCAACACGCTAATCCACAGCGAACGCATAGGGAACAATTTCCTTCCCTTTCATTCAGCTGAAGCCAGAGGCACTATCGCCTGCCTAAGCTCTTATTCACGGCAAGGTGGAAGGTCAGGGTGGACGGGTCAGAGCAGCGGAGACAGGTTAGCAAGGGTGAGAGCTGCTCTGCAGACCAAGATGCTGATGCCGAGAGAGCTCAGAAGAATCACTGGATACTGAGAATATCTACCAGGAAGGACAAAAGTCTTAGTGGAGGAGCAGTGTGTTGAGTCCCTCCCACACACTTGTCTGTTCCACATTTAAGACCAGTCTTCAAACAGCAAAACCTTTTACAGCCAGTTTAAAGTCAGAACACTTAACATTCCTACGATCCACACAAAATTGTCTTAAAGTAATTCAGGCAACACTTGGTGAGCAGAATTTTGTTCTTTGTTCCTGCAGTAATCCACTAAGTACACTATTTTTAAGAGGAAAAAGAGATGTGCAGGAAAATAAAGTTAAAGGGGAGCATGGATCATTTGGTCATTAAATATTATCATATAGTCTAAGATAACATGAAGGAGAAGACAGAACATGTTAGGTCATAGGTATCCAACATACAATTTGCAGAGAAACCTAATTTTGCTTCAACGAGCAATATGTTAGATTTTCTTGCATTGACAAAAATTAAACTTCTCGTGTTTGCTCTTTGCTTGCTAGTCTAAGTACAAACAACAGCTTTATAGATATAGCAAACGTATTTCCTTTTTAAAAAATAATTTCTGCTACTTTTACTGCTACTAGAAACAAATTTGGAATGCTGTGGTAATCCCTGTACCTATCTTACTCTTTTACACATCTATACATATCAACACATACCGCCTCACTTGTTATTCTTACTATGTGTTTGCCTATATTCTGTTCATTTCATTAGTATATACATTTGCACTTGTACACATATAAAGCAGATAGCTGGACTGATTCCAAATCAATTAGATTCAGATGAGTAAATCAAGACATCTGATTCAAGGGCTATGAGCTTCAAAGGCTGGTCACTTCTGAGCCAAACAGAATGTAAAGAACCCTGGAGACCAACAAATCCCCATGGCTGCTTTAGGACTTCACCAGTGTTCTCACTACCTTTGGAAAGTTCTTGCAGCATTAAGGATTGCATACCACGTATTGAAAGTTCATGCTAACTGGTAAATTGTATTTCCCTAGCACTAATATGGCACACTAGCTAGAAATGTTGAAGGTACTACAAAACTGAAATAGTACTGCAGGCTTTCATTATGCAAGAGAACCTAAAAAGAAACTTAAAATAATTCCAGAATCTTTGTTGAAGTAACTCTCCACATAAAAGAAACCTTCCAACTTAATGACATGGTTACATGCAAACAAATTGCACTTAAAGAAACACATAGTTACACGCTATGGTGTTACAGCCTTCAGCATTTTTTCTTTTTGCAAACCCAAACACTAAAAAAAAAAAAAAATTCAGACTGCTTACAAAAAGAGGAACTTCATTTTTGGCGGGCTTCTGTTCACTATATGATTTGGCAGAGGCAGCGGTAGCTGACAGAAGATTGATCTGAGCCTTGAGGAGGGAAAAGAGCTAGTGGACAAACGCAGCAGATCGCCTGACCGCTCCTGCCGCTCTCTGCACATTCCTACCGGAGAGGCACACGCGTGAGCGCGCACACACACACACACACACCCACTATCCCTCCTCTGCAACACAGAAGAATCTTGATATAATGGCAGGAAACACGCACAGAGCGGTCAGGGAAGGATGTGATGTCAGCAACCACGAACAATAAAAGGTGTAAAGGTGCTTCCTTCCCTAAACTGTTCCAGAAGTGCAAAATGGGAACCAAAACTCTCCACTTCCTTCTCCGAGCAGAACTGTCTGAATCTGCTCTGCTGCAACACCCCAGACAGAGAGTTCTTTGAACAGTCACACCAGGGGCAATAAGGAGTATCAAAACAGCAGAGTCAAAATATTTAATTTATAAACAAGAAGGCAGCCAGAAAAAAACCCCACTAAGTTAAAATGTGCTAGGGTTTAGCATTTTCATGGTTGCTTTACAAATGAAACAAACTTGCCATAAAGATGCCCCTGTTCCATTAAGCAGCTTGCATTCCGAGTGGATTCTTAGGTTAAAATGAAGGAACCAAACCAAATTTTTTTTATTATCCTAATGTAAGGAAGCAAACAAAAAATGCTGTCCCTGTTTTCTGGCCATTCTTATCTTGATAAATAAAAGTAACTTCAAAGATCTATGAAATCTTTTTATGCAAGTCTTTCTGTTTACTCAAAAGGGTTTTGAACCAGACTCCAAATAAAAATCTGACCGTACTGAGTAAGAATACATTAACTACTTTCCTGGTGAAAAATTAGCTGCAAAAACTTCAACATAACCATAAAAATCGCAGTGGGGAACACATACTCACATAAAATGGTCACCCAAATGCTTTCTGTAAAAGCCCTAGCTGACTATGTTCCACATACAGACAAAGACAGCCACACCGTGAAGAAACAGCTGGGCATACAGCATCAAATAAAAACACTGATCATTTTGGTTCTGTCACCTTGAGCTGGGTAAAGCTGAAAGAAATATGGAAAAGGGGGACAGTAACGATCGCCTCTCCTGTTACCCGACTGAGATCAGCTGGCATTAAAGAAAGAAGTGGTCCTTCACGTTCAGTGTGGTTTGGTTGCATGGTCAGGGCAGAAGACACAGTTTGGGCCATTAACAGAAAAGTTATGGTAAAATTATATATGTCATCACCACGGCCATACATCAGTAAAGAAGAAATGGCACGGTCTACTGTATGGTTACCCAGGCAGAGAGCCATGCAACAAATGAATCTGAGTCATCTTCAGGTTTCAAACATCTGTCCACAACACCCTGATTCAGAAATTAAACATAACCTACATTTATGTGTTTTGATCTTATGGCCAGGCTGCCACATGAAAAGGTTGGAAGGGAGCTCATTTTAATCTACTAAATTTAACTCTCAAGAGATCATGCATTTCGCTACAGGAAGTATAAAACAAATAATGGGTATAACGTAACAGATTAAATACTACAGACTACTAGAGAGAGAGTTTCAGTCAAACTGAAAAAAATTGTACATAAAGAAAATATTTGTAATCTTTAACTACCAAAGCTTATTCACCTTTTCATTCATCTAACCTGATTCCTGATTTATGGCATGACTTTAATTTACAGCAGAGAACAATTCAAGGGCAATGGAGTTCTGCATCAAGGCAGGAATAAAATGTTCAGAAACTTGCAAACTGCAAAATCATTCCCTATATATAAGCTGTTAATTAAAACTTTTAGTGAAAACTTGAATCATTTGATCTGAATTCATACTTCATTGATTTTGCTACTCATTTGGAAAGCATTTGCTGTATTTACTCTCCAACTGGTACTCTATTTATTTAGTTATTTATTTGTTTGTTTATTTCTTTGTAAAGTATAGCAGATTCTATTTATTCTTAGGTCTGAGCTTCAGGAGATGTACCTTATTTGCTTTTCACATTTAAATTTGGACATATTCCTATTACACTGACAAAGCAGCAAAGAATTGCAGAAAGTTCCTCTTTCAGCTAAGTTACTGTCTTAGAATCAATGCAATTATTTGTAAGCCTGGGAGGAAGAAGCACGAGAATATCTAGCATTGCGAATTTTTTGGAATTTGGAGTTAAAACACTTCTGAAAACTGCTTGTAAGAATGCTTCACTGCCCTTTGATAAGACAGCTGTGGTCTCCGTAGCTTACAGCACAAACACATTACCAAGTTACCTCACAGAGCCAGAACTTTGCAGCGTGGGTGGAAGAGTTTCACTTGCTGTTGTTCTGCAAAGTTCCCCTGAAATGATTTTTTGGGCAAACTAAGCATCGCTGCCAAAATACTGGAGAAGATGGCACTTCCTAATAGTATTCACAGAATCACAGAATCACAGAATGTTAGGGGCTGGAAGGGACCTCCGTGGGTCATCTAGTCCAACCCCCGCCTATTCCTACGTCACTGCGCCACAGACCCTGCTTTTCAGAAGACTGAGCCAGGCAGACGCTGAACACCTAGTCTGCAGGCAGCTATCAGTTTAAGCCAATCCATGCCTAGGTGGAAAGGAGAGGAATGACTTCAGCTTACCTTCCAGAGGATGCACAGAGAGTCATCCATCATGCACTGTGCAGGAGGGTTTTCTGAACAGCACACACACAGGTCATACCAAACGTGGACACACTGATAAAGATCCACGATCGGAAGCCAAAGGCCTTCCAAGTGATTGTGGAATGTGCCACAGATGGTGAGTCATTCCTTGCAGTGGTGCACCAAAAGAGGAAGCAACCACTGGCAATCTAGATGAAAACTGATTGCCTGAAGCCCCATGAGAAGAGATATGCGCCTGCTACGCTTGATGAAGAAAGAAAGACTTGGCTAAATTACAACATTTTTTGAAGAATATATGAAGAAGTATGTTTGATTTGTAAAGCAAAGAATGCGAACACTAATGCATATTTTAGGGAAAGCAATTAAGTGAAATGCAAGTGTACTAAAAAACATACCCACGAAAAGTTGATTTTAAATCTACGATGACTAGCAGGTGATACTTCAGTGTCTGCCCATCACCCACTTGAAAAAAATGGGAAACAAATAGTTTGAAGGAAAAGTTTACAGATCTGTGATTAGGTTCATGACGTGCTTTGGCAGCTAGGCAGACATAATGGGAGTCTGACCAATAAATATGGAATAGGATCCTTGAAGTAGTTGGGACACTGGCTCAAGCATAACAGTTTATTGAATCAGACAAGATAATAATATAAGGGAAAAAATAAAGGGCTGAAAACTGAATCACCTAATTGGTCTGAAATGGAGACAGTGACTTGGAATGGGAACTTGTCTGAAAACGAAGTAGGGAAATCGGACCGCTGCAATTTCAGCTAGGAGTCTCGATAGTTTTCAGCTAATAATTTGACTGGATTTCATTATAGTTAATAGATGTGCAATAAATAGCAGAAAAAGTGTTTTACAAATTCATTCTGTCATTTAATGAGCTGGAGGAGCAGAGGAAGCATTTCAGTGGTCAACAGAGTATGATTTAGCAGCTTGTGTGTTGAAAAGGTGTCTTGAAACTACTCTGATCTTGATCTACCTATATTTGAAGACACCTTTCCTACTGGGTAAGATACTAGAGCTTACAGTTTGGGAGCAGTGTTAAACACAAATACAAAGGAATTTGAGGAGTGCTGGCTTATTACAGGAAAAGTCTAAGACGCCTAGAGTCAAGCCATTGCATCACCTGAAAGCAGTCTCTGGCTGTGGTTAGATCTAGATTTACAGATTTGTTACTAGTGCTTGTACGTGAGGAAGTCTGCGGTGAGGAACATAAATCCCCACAACAGCTTTTAAGAATCAGGGGACAATTACAAGTATTATTGGAAAAAGCTATGTACTGCAATATCAAATCAGAGTATGAAACTGGGCACAAGTGCTTGGTAATGTCAAGACAGACAATTTTAGATTGTGCTTTATTGGAGAAAGTAGGGATTGATTCTCAAAAGGATTCTTTGTTACCAGAAAAGATTTTTGATTACTTTCGGCTTATAATTTGCTAAATTGCAGAAATGCAAGCAAGCTTGGTACATGCACTTAGATAAGAGAGCTGGAGACAGCAGTGTCTGAACCACGGTCAATGATCAGTCCTGAAGTAATAGACAGAGCAGTTGGAGAAGAGAATTTAATTTGGGGTAAAACAGGTGGATCCGCACAGACCCAGCCTCTGTCATCTTCAGCTCCAGAGGAATTTTGTATGCTCTGAGCCAGGATCCTCCCATTCCTCCCTCAAAGGGCACTCTAATCATGCCTATCTACGTTTAACAACACAAGCCAAGTTCTGCTATTCTAGGTTTGTGTTGCACCACCACTTCATCTCTGTGAGGAGGAACAAAGATTTGGATTGTAGAAACCTAATAATCATATTTTGAAAAGGGATATCTTACATATTTGCAAATGAAAACTTTCAGGAATTTTTTAGAGAAGAAAGCTTTTAGAAACAGGAATTTTGTGGCATGAATAAACAAGACAAAACACAGTAAGAACCAAAAGTCTCTTTAAAGTACTGAGCAAATAAATGAGCGAGTAGTGTATTCGGTTCAAACACTAAGCTGAAAATTAGAAAGAAACATCTAAGGAGGTTGAATACGGACAAAATTGACAATGAAAATACCTTAAAACTGGGAACCTAAGTGTAGAAATTAAGAGAAGAAAAACTGAGATATGAATAAGTCCCTCACTAAAAGAAAATTCGTGCCTCTGCCAGACAACAGATGCTATAGAAATATTTTGTAGACGTTAATAAAAGGAGTCCTTTCCACCATGACCAAAGTGAGTGACAAAACTTGTTGAGATAAAGCTTGAATGAAAGTAAAACTGTTCAGGGTTAGTGACGGGAAACCTCTTGACGGGAATACTGTATGAAGATGTTCAGGTGGTGTAACATTTTTTCTGTCTGTGATGTGTTGCTCACGATGTTGCCATTTTAAGAGTAATTTGAGTAACGGCTGGAAGATGAAAGGCGGCAAGAAGGGGTAGGATTACTGTTGGTAAGCATAACTTTTCTGATCTTCTAGACCTGGATGCTTGAATAAAAGACAGCAAAGAACTTTGTTAGGTATTATTCTATGGAGCTTTGTGATCTGTGACCATCAAGAGAAGCTGAAAATTGAGACACTGAGAGCGAGCTCAGTCATAGAAAATACTGGGAGTAGAGCCCTGAAGTAAAACTGGTACAGAGACTTTGGAGTTACTGCTGATGGGATGGGGAAACAGACAGATTAATACTGCATAATAGAAATTCATTCTTGAATCTTGCTACATTCAGAGATATAAGAAATATTTGTAAACAAACAGCCCCAAGGAAGTATTTGAGTCACTTGTCAGTTTCCCTGCCCTAATGGAAACAATTTGTAATACCCTAAATTTGGCTAGCTACTCAAGCCAAAAGGGAGAAATATCTCTTAAGCATATCCCCTAACATGGTTCAGCTCCCTACCAGACAACTGCAGCAATCAAATGTGGAAGAATTCAGGCAGGTGTCCCTGAGCCACAGAAATTCCTCAAAGTCTGACCAAACCTTGGGAGAAATATTGAAGCTGCATGTGCCAGTATCTCCAGCTAAATAGCTAGGAGTTTGCTGTTATCCTATTCAGGCTTGAGAAATTTGATTCTGTATGGATTGACTAATGCCTTAGGCATTTATTTATATATTTCACCAGTATACCTTGTGTGATGTAACCAATCACCCAAAGTAATCATTGACTTGTCAAAGGTGGACTGAGTCTCAGGCAGATATGATTTTAAATCCAGAGAATGCCATTGATTTCTGTGTAGCGACTCCTTTATACTAATGCAAACATGAGAACAGATCCATCACTAGCACTGAAAAAGAAGTTAGACAACTTTGTAACTAATATAGATCAACTGAGCTGGAAAAAATAAATTGCCTTTATGGTGTATAAGACCTTCTTTGGATCCTCAGTGTACCCAAAACTCACCCCTTTTTTCCAGCTGTAGATGCTGGTCTAATGAAATACATTACGTCTGCCTAGAAACCATCTCTCCTTTGTGGTGTTAGACCATGTCAGCTACAACTATACTAACAAACAAACAGAAAGCGGGTTTTCCTACAACATAGACCTAAACATACAACTTTCATATTTAAGCACCTTTATTAATTTTCAAAAGCAACCTCAGATCAGTACTTCCTTCATGTGGCAATTCACTTCTTCGAGAGGAATGCTGAGATACAGAAATATTCTGCTTCACTCTTTTATACACCTAGTTCTAGAAACGCACCCTTTCCCCTTTAAATCCTGACCTTCCAGAAATGTCAAGAATTAAATATAGTTCTTCTGAAATGTAAAGTAGACTGCACAACATGGTGGAGAGCTGCAGAGCTGCTAACTGTTCACTCATTCTTTGTAAATGTTAATATGATAAACATGAGTACAAAAACTATGACACTCCCTGAACTCAACTGCTTGCCCAGAGACAGCTGCAGGCTTAAAATGAGGAGGAAGAAGGGGAAAAAGAAAAAAAAAAGGCAAGGGAAACATATCAATCTTCTCAATGACCGTGACAGCTGAAAAGTCTACATTAATGCTTCCAATCCCACTCAGACATTTTTTTCCCAAGGACAAAAGGAGATGAAATGTGTGTCAGGTACATAATAAGGCTAATAAAAAAAATGAAAACACCTGCATTTGACTGAATAGGGGTGAGGAACTGCCTCTGTCTGTGAAATATATGTCTTTTTCTAACGGCAAAGCTCATAAATTAGGACAGGTTGCTCCATTTAAATATACAAAATACACACAGTTTAAGCAGAAACACACCAACTCAGAATACATCTGTTCTAAAAATAGGAAAAAAAAAAAAAAGTACAGTGGCAGTATAGTAAAGAAGCATTTATATTGTGATTACAAAGATCTGATACCTCTTATAAGCCACATGAGAGGAAATAAACCTTGCACATATATTGTCTGGTGCCTCATGTCTGGAATTTTGTATGTTCAGGGTGATGCATCTGACACAAAAATGGAAGGTTCTGACTACCAAGAAACAAAGTACACGGCCATATCTGCTAGTCCTAGCACACCATCACTCACTTGCTGAAGCTACTTTCTTTCTACTTCCTGGCTGTATCTAGACAAGAGGCTCTCTACACTGGAAGATCCCAACTGGATTCCCACTGGTTTGGAACTAGGAAAAAATGCATAAACAGACACGAGTATAAGAAAGGAAAAATAACATGGTATTTGCTGTGAGGGAGAAAACAGAAGAAGATTCCTTATGGGAAAAGAAACAGGCTAGGTGCCTGAAATAACTGATTTATTTTGTCTGTTGAGGAAGGAATTTTCTGCTGTTCTGGTTTACTGGGATATTCTACACATTTTTTTTTATCCTTCATGGTAGCACAAGGGGTTAGCAACAGATCTATTTGTGTTAACAATATTCACATGGAAAGAGAGAAAGAAAGCGAATGGAGAAAAGTAAGATATACAGCACACTGTGGAGTTATGCTTTGGTATGATAAAGAGCTAAAAGAGCTGCACTTCTGATACCAAGGATCCATCTTCAGTCAGTTACAAAGACATAAATAGCTCCATCTAATTTAGTGTGCTGTTCAGCCACATCATAGTTCGCATTCAGTTTCTGAAAATCGTATTAGGTAACTAATTCATACTTTCCACATGAGGATTTTGTTCTTCTAATTTTTCATAGAATTGGAGTCTAACAGTTCTCCCCTCAAGGCCTGTAAAAGCAAATTTTCTACTGAAATGGAAGGTGTTTACCACAGAGGTACACCTACCACTGTCTACAACAACAAAAGCCACAAGTGAGCATCACACCCTGCCTAAAGAACCTCAGCTGTAACCACTCCATTAGCACATGCAGCTGGATTTATTTATTTTACTTCTTACACATACAAAACACATTGCATTTGGCAGTAGCCAATGCAAAGAGCCAACATCCTTAACAAATATCAGAAGAAAACAGACATACAAAATGTGCTTAATTTGCAGAGGAAAATACAGTGCAATTTGCTTGATAGCCTCCAATCCATCTCGAATGAGCATTTTTTTTTTAAACGGATCATTGCCAGCATTGCTTATTTTATTATTGTCCTAGAAGCATGCTGAAAAACAAAACACAATCAATACAAAGATACATTAGCTAAATCTTTTTGTGGCCTTGAGTGCACATTATGTTTTCCCAGAAATGGCACTTTTTGAGGTCTATTGATACACAAGGTGATTTCTGACAAAAAATATTCTTAGAAACAGACAGATGTGGCAAAAGTAGAATTGAACCTAAGGCTGGGATGCAAACATGGCTGAGATCTGCTCCTTTTTCTGCCAAAAATATTTCATGCCACCTTCATTTTTTACTTAGTTTCTCTGTTGGAAACCTGGGGATAAGCAGCCTGGGGATTTGTTCATGCAAATACTGTGAGAAGTAAGTACAGTGAATATTTATTACACAATAGAGAAGTTCTGAGGGCTTTCAGTAAACATACTATAATTCTCATCTGGCATAGTCAGTGAATATGTAAACAAATAGAGAAAATTATTTAGCAGACTTAAAAATATATGAAAGTAGTGTCAAAGGCAAGATTATGATCATAACATCTATGCCTAAAATCACCGATTTCAGAAAGTTATAATTATCTTGTATATCTAAAGCATTTATATACACATGTTGCTCTTGCACTACAGCCCTTTATGCTAATGTATATCTTCTTGAAATGAAGATATTTGACAGTACTGTCATATAAGGTCCAGCACGGTACACAGCAGATTCATCAATTTCCTGTTTCTTACCCTGTCTCTCTTACAGCATCCTAATCAACCTAATTAAAGCTTCGTTCATTTGAAACCTCAGATGACAATTTGTTTAACTCTATCCCACTGTGGTCTTTTTATAAAGAGAATTAAATTTGATCTTCTGACAGCAATTATTAAATGA
>NW_027448860.1:0-24914 GCF_030867145.1 Opisthocomus hoazin
TTTTCCTCTTTCCGATCTTTGTACATCTTAATGACATTCACTCTGTGGTGGGGATTCCTCTTTTCAGGTGGGCATTCTCCTCACCGGATTTGTCTCGGCAGTGTCAGAATGGGCATAATTTCTAAATGCTCTTGCTGTGAGTATTTGTCTTCTGGTTTAATATTCACTGGACTGTCACACTGGTCTTGTGGTCTGTCTGGAGCTGAGCTGAGCACGTAGGCCAGACTTTGCAGGGAGTTATGGATAAAAGCAGACTGTGGTTTCTATCTGTCTGTCTGCAGATCTGTCCAGTTCATTTGGTCGTTCTTATTACAGGGGCTTTTCTGGGTGGTTGTACCGTTATCTTCCCTTGATTTTTTGCTGTCTGCAGGCTTCCGCTGGCAAACGGAGAGTATATCAAACCGGCAGGGCTGCGGTCCACAGCTGCGTGGGCCATGGCATCTCTGGCTGAAATCAGCATCAGTGGGTGCTTGTGGCAAAGATGTGGAGTCCTGAATGAAGGAGGGGGTTGCTGCTTGTCAGGGCTGGTGCTGGAAGCTTGGGAGAAGTGTGGTGATTTTAATGCCCCGCGCTCTAATGGCTGTGGGCAGGGTTTGCCTTACCTGTGGTCAGAGCGCGCTGTCACCTGCTGTTCAGCCAGATATCTGCTGTATTCCCGGGTCCTCCTCAGGATCCATATATCCTTGTATGGGTGTGTATGTCGAAATGGCAAGAGTTTTTCACTGTGCGGGCTTCAAACCGTGTTTGGGGTTGTTCTCCCAAAAGAGAACAGAAGCAAGTGTGATGTTTTCCACGGATGAATTTGGTGCCATTACCTGTCTGCAGTCCGCTTGTAATTTGTTTCCCTAAACGTCACCTCCAGGCTAGAGGCACTGATGCACTGGCTTTAGCGAAACTGTCGATGCTTTCTGCTCTGCTCTCTCATGGGCAGGTTTGGCCCGGTAAACCAGTGGTGGTTGTTACCTAGGCTGGATTCAGTGGGAGTTGGTAGGTGACCTGTGCGTCCCTGAGGAGGCTGTGTCCCGGGAGAGGAGTCTGTCTGGCGTGGGACGCCGTAACCCCTTTGTTTGTGCAGGTGGGTGCCTTTGTGCTGGATCCCGTGTGTGGGCTGGGGACCGTACTGCTGGAAGCTGCCAAAGAGTGGCCCGTGAGCAGAAGTGTCCTAGTGCAAATGTTCCTCCGTAGGAACATAAACCAAGGTCCTGCGTAGCTGTGCAGGCAGGTGCTGGCAGCCCTGGATTTATACCGCAGGGTCTGCGTGAGGCAGCCGTGGCCTTTGAAAACTGCCTGGGCTCGTCCTGGGAGCGGAGGTGCCAGCGGGACAGCGCGCTCGGTTGTCGGTGTTAGAGGCAGCGTGGCTGTCTGTAGCTGGCTGGGGTCTTGCTGTTAGGACATAGCCTCAATATTTCTGTAAGTCCCAAGTGTCTTGAGCAGAGCAGAGCATGGAAGGAGTGAAGACAGCAGAGGCTTCAGCCATTCTTCTGTCCGCTGGGTCTGTGTATTGCTCTGTGTAATGGTACTGGATCTCCCAGCAAGGATTTTGTGGTGGAAGGGCTGTGCAGCAGGGCAGTTCTGAGAAGGCTTTATAAAATAAATACACCTGCTTGGCAACTAGATGACCTTTCTGTTTTTTCTCTGACCAGGAAGCCTGTTACTGGGGTGCTGATATGAGCGATTCACAGTTAGAGGGCACAGATGTGAATGGAAGGACTGCAGGCCTGATGGAGAAGATGGAGTTACTGAAAGCTTCTGTGAAAGGTACGCCTGTAGGCTTCCCAAGCAAGATAGGCTGGAAGTGTTTTGTGGTTTGGGGATTATACAGGTGATGTAGGTTCTCTTGAGGCGATGTGTGGTAGAGCTAGCTCTCAGCCAGTAGCTGAGCAGGGACGCTGTAGCGCTAGCAAACAGGTAATTATTTGTTCTCTCCCCCTCTGAACTTTGGCAAGAATAAACTCAGCAGAAGACAATGAAAATAATTGTAGGACGTGGGCAGTAGTTGTCTGTCTTGATGGTGAATGTGGGAATACCACTACGAGTACCTACCACGTGAGAGTTTTTTGTGTCTTAGGGGAACACAGCAAGGACAAATCCAGATAAAATGTGGCTTGTAAATTAAGTTTACCAGAGCAGAATAGCAGGGACTCCTGAAGCTCAGTGTTAAATTGTTAATGTTTTGCAGTAGGAGTATTTTAAATGACGATGCCTTTTTCCTGGATGTGAGGGAGCGTGCTTACTCTCAGTTCCTGAGCTAGTCTGGGGAGAAGGTAATAATTTTATGACCTTACTTGGGACCTCAAAGCCTGAGTCTAAATTAGTCCTGTATGAAATTTCTGACAGACAAAAGCTGGGTGTTTTTCCCTGTGCGTGAGTGATGGAAGTATACATTTTTTTCCACCTTGCAATATTTATTCTTACCAGAATGGTAAGAAATATGATTTCTTATTGATAAGAAAATATATAGTGCTTTCTTTCTGTACTGAAAAGCTGCAGTTGGCCTAGGCTTCTAGGATAATGGAAGGTACTTTGACGTCAGGCTTTTCTAATACTGAACAAGTAATCGGTGTCTTTGTCACTGGTCAGAAGCTGTTATTATTTCTGCATATTTTGAGAAGTACTGTAGGTAACTTGCCCTTCCATTTGTAGATAAAATTGTTACAGAATTGTTATGCTGCAAATGGTGCTCCACGGATGGTCCAAGAAGCATCTCCATCCAGACCTAGAAAGGCTGGCACAGAATCACAGCAGAGTTTAGGTGGGAAGGGACCGCCGAAGGTCTTTAGTCCTGTCAGCTGCTCGAAGCAGGACTAAGCCCAAAGCTGGGTCAGGTTGCTCAGGGCCTTGTCCTGTCGAGTTTGGAGCATGCTGAGGGATGGAGAACCCATAGTCTCGTCCTTTCACGTGCTGGCTACGCTCTGGCCAGCACAGCATGGTGTGTGGCCGGCCTTCATCACCGCAGGGATGCAGTGCTGCCTCATGGTCAAGAGAACTGACTGTTCCCAGGGTGCACAGACTCTGGGGAGATGCTTCAGAGACGCAAGCTCGGAGAGAATGCAAGGGATTCTGGCTGTAACCAGATTCTTGGGGGGAAAAAAGGGGGGCAGAGAGGAATTTAACTTGTGTTTCCTTGCCATTCGTACGGGTGCACGTGAACATCTGGAGTAAGTTGCTTGCAAGCTTAGCTCCTCTTTTGCCTTTTGCTTGTAAAGATGTGCTGCGTGTTGAGAAGAGGCAGTTAGCTTGGACCCATGCAGTCCCTGTTCGGAGAATTGCGCTGTTGGGGCAAACAGATCACCAGTAACAGGGAATCTGCAAGCTAAACCGTGCTCTCATGCATTTGTTTCTTCCCAGTCTGCATCGAGTTGGTGGCTTCCTCGTGCTTTTGGTGAGGATAGGTGCAGAAGGAGCCACGAATCTGGGTGCATAACCTGTGAAAGAGCTGGCAGGCAGTTTTGTAAGGTGAGTGGAAGCGTAGTTGCTGTTGGTTTTTCCCCACAGTCGGCTGTGAAGACCTGCCTTTATTCTGCAGCGTTGCCAGTGCCTTCAGAAAGCTTTGATGCTGTGATTTCGGATATTCTGTTTGGGAAGAAGTTCAAGATCACAAAAGACATACAGCTCCTGCTGGATATTCTCCAGGGAATGGAGAGGACCGTGTGGCCTTTGACAGGCTTGGGGTTTGGTTTGCGATCCTAACCGTTCAGTCAGCTTTATGTTTGCTTTATTCCCAGCACTCTCCAGCTCTGTAATCCGATCCTGTGCAGGCTGTGGGAGTCCGAGTCCTCTGCTTGTCCCTTAGAGGCTGTTGTGGCTTGTCGTGCAAGCCGTGGCAGTGCTGATGGCAGCGCCAGCTGGCAAGGAACGAGCTGCTTGTGCGAGCCACACGCACAAAGACTCTCTACAAGGCCTGACAGGGAAATGTGTGAGCCACACGCGCAAATACTCTCTACAAGGCAGGATGGGGGAAGACGAGAGAATGACCTAGACAAACTGAAAGCATGGCCAGGCGAATAAAGCAGCAGTCCTTTCTCAGCTGAGGTCTGATTGTATAAAATCCTAGGCTTTCCTTTTGGGTTCACAACCCAGCTTTTACCAAGCTTCGTGCCTTGGCAGGAAGGATCTCAGACCAGAAAGTGGTGGTATGCATTTTCCTTTCTGTTAGCGGATCCTGGAACGTCCAGCTACCCACCTGGTCTGCTTTTAGATGCCTCCTTGCATCTCTCACCCTGTCATTTTGTGGCAGGGTTGAGCCAAGCTAATAGTGGGCTGCTTGTAACGGGCAGTTCAAACCATCTGCCCCTGTATTTCTTTTCTTGGCTGAAAAGGAGCCCTTTCTGTAGGACTGGTCTTCAGTGGGTGTTGCTCTCGCTCACCCAATACAGGAAGGGGGTGGGAAGATGGTGAGGAAGGTGAGGTAGCTCCAGAGAGTGGCAGGGCAATCTTATGTCGGCTTGTGCTGACCATCCCTCCCTTTGGCCGTGCTTGTCTTCTGGTGTCACTTGCTCTATTGGGCCATCGTAAGCAGAATATTTCCTTGGGGAGGTGGAGGTGAGAAAGGGACCATGACCACGAGAGCCCCACCAATAAGACTGTTCAGTCCCCTTGCTGTGAACAGAGCCAGGGTAGTTCTTTTTTTCCCCTCTTTCAAAGCCAAGTGCAATGTTTGCTCATGTACTAAGAAAAATGGATGACAAACAGTGGTTACTTTTCCTCTGTTTCCTGGGTTTGAAAGCCATTAAGGCCCAGTGGCACACAGAAAGGACAGACCTTTTGCAGGTTCCAAAGGGAAAGGCCAGCCATTAAGCACTGGAAAATGCAGAGCCGCTCCCCTGCTAGCCTCTCCCCATCCCTCTGTTGCCATGGGTGGCTTCTTGGCCCACGAAGGAGAAGTTCTCTTGGGCTCTAACTCCAGCACGCTGCACTGCCCCGTAGGGATGCTTGGTGCAAGCACTATCCAGGCTATGACCATCCTGGTTGATGAACTTTCTCTGCCTTGCAGGAGACACCATTTCCAAGCTGTGAAATTGCAGTTGACATAAATGCTTTTGACAGAGGCAAGTATTTTACTAGAGATACTGTAGCTTGACAAATGCCTCATACCCAAGGGACCATCCAGGATGACCATGCAGGAATGAAAAACACCCAGCAGTTCAGCTCGTTTCAGTCGTTTAAGACAAGGCTTTTGGCTAGCACACAGTCAAGAAAATTTAAAACCAGAACTAACCTGCGCTGAAACCTTGATTGGCACCGTGTTCTTCATCAGTTCTTTGCATTTATTTCTTTCCTCGGGAGCTTTTCCTTATGAAAAGAAACAAGAAAGATCGGTCACAAACAGGCAGAAAACCTGGCCTCCACATACTCAGTGCCTACACAGCAACATTAGCAAGGACCTGCCTATACACAGAAGATTAAATTAAGGTACCATTTTCCTACACAGCAAGCAACTAAATGCGTTTTGAGCTTCTTTGGACCAGATCAATTGGGTGGGGTTGTTTTTCAACAGTTCATATAAAGGTCTCGCTATTATTCCATAATTGTAAATCCATAACCGGCACCAACCTGTCATTCCCAGAAAGGTCCTGAGCTCCTTTACCGTCTGAGGGAGGGGAGTCCTGCAGGTGGCTGCTTTCTGCTCTGTTCCTGGTTCTCTCTGTCCTCCAGACAGCTCGTATCCAAGGTAGGTTACCCGCTGGCGCACCATCTGAGCTTTCTGTTGAGAGACTCGATACCCATTTAGTCCCAAAATGTTTCACAAACTGATAGTCCACTGTATACAGTCAGGTTTTGTTTCAGTTGCTATTAATAAATCGTCTACATACTGTAAAAGAGTTCCACCTCTGGATGGGGGAGTTCCATGCTTCAGGTTCTCGTGCTAGTTGGTTTCCAAAGGTCGTTGGGCTGTTCTTAAAACCTTGGGGTAACACTGTCCAGGCAAGCCGGGTTTTTCTACCCGTGGTAGGATTTTCCCACTCAAATGCATATAAATTCTGACTCTCTTTGGCTAAAGGCAGACAGAAGAATGCATCCTTTAAATCCAATACTGTAAACCATACTTGATTATCTCGTAATTTAGTAAGTAAAATCTAGGGATTAGCCACCACAGGGTGTATGTCTGTAACAATTTTATTCACTTCTCTTACATCCTGTACTGCCTGATAAGTTCCATCTGCTTTTTTTTCACCTGTAATATAGGTGTATTGTATTCTGGCTCACATTCCACTAGTAGTCCATGCTGTAAAAAGTTATTGATTGGTCCTTTTGTTCCTTTTGGGTCCTGTAGTTTCAAGGGATGTTGCTTTTGTCGTAGAGGTTTTGCCCCTTTTTGCTGGGGAAGACTGCCCTGTTTCAGCCCCCCTCCTTTTTCATTCCATATTTCTGTCTCTCGACTTTAAAGTTCTCCTCTGCTCTTCTTTATTTTTTTTTTCTATTCAGAGCAGCAGCTAAAGAACCTGGTACCCTGATACCATTTTGTCTTAATCACTTTACACAACCCTTCATAAAATCCAGAGGTATTTTACTTTATTTTTTTTTCCAATACCACATTAAACTTTTTGTCTTCTGTACCTCTTAATTGTCTATAAAGCTGTAACAGCATATTATAAGTCAATTAATTGTTTCTTTGTGAGGGGATCACCTCCTCCCGAAGCTCACGTTACAAAAAAAGAACTTCTTAATTTCTTCACCGATCGGTTAACACAACACATGCACACCCCCCCCCCCAAAAGGGATCTTGTAAAATCCTTCTGTTTACAACTTGTGTATCCCCAAGTACAACAATATATACAGGTAAATTACTTCAGCTAATATGTTTATATGTATATACACATAGAGCTCCTTTAAAACAATATATACAGTGTATTTCATACATACCCCAAAACCAGAGTCCCAAAGTGATCGATCAATGCAAATCACTAGAGATCTTGTCACCCCACAATATATACCAACTGGTAAGTATTTTCAAACCAATTCCCAAGTTCCCAATTCAATTCCTAAATCATGCCAATTTCTCTTTAAACAAACTAAATCCCACACATTATGAAGCTGTATTCTCCCCGTTTTTCCCAGTGTTTCAATAACCATCCTAGGAGAGACTTTCTCAAAATTCCCCCCATGGGAAGACCTTGCACTGATACTGAAGAAATCATAAACCGCAGCCCCAATAAATCAGAGTCTAAATACAACAGTCCTAAGTCAAAACCCGTAAATAATCAATGCAGAACATACCAAACGTACGTGGGTTTTCTTGTTCTGTTTTTTTTTCTCTTTTATTTTTTTTCTGTGATTTTTCTTTTTTTTTCCTTTTTTTTTTTTTTTTCCCTGCTTCATTGGTCTCTGGCTGCTTTTCTCACGGGAGAGCAGAACTCCACACTGGCTTCGTCCTTATTTGTACTTCTTTGAGTTCTTTGTCATTCACACAGAGGTTTCACACACAGTCCTACAATCTTTCCAATGTGCTAGGATACATCCTAAGGGGTTTTCTTTAAAATACCGCTGCTTTACTGTCCCCCCACTTTACTTATTCTGTACTTCTGTTGTCTTTGCACAGATTATTTTAACAACTTTAACCTGTCATCCCCTTCTGTGCCGCTCTGACCACGTTCCACAAATGTCACAATTAATATTCTAGTTGCAGAAAAAAAACAATTTATAAGAAAACGAGATTCACGGCGAAATGCACAGATTTTCGAGTTTGGTGTTGTTTTCTTTGTTTGTTTTTCCCACTCCCACTTTCCAGCCGTACCGCCTTTTGGTCACGCATTCGCTCACCAGCTAACTCGCATTCACACTCATTCACACTCAGTTGCCCGTTTTACGATGCCGGACGGGATGTTCACGAGCCGTGTCCGAGCTATCCCATATCCGAGTTCAGTGCCAACAAACCCGCATCGCCAGCAGTACAACTCCCGCGGGTTCCCTAAGCGCACCGACACCAGCAGTGCGTTCTTACAGCAGTGCAGGGCACAGCCTGTGCCCGCACCACCGCACCGAGCTGCACACCCTGCGGCACCAGGAGCCTGGGCACAGCGCTCAGCGTAGGGCGTCTCCTGCGACTGAGGAGAACTCCCCAAATAACCGGTCCCACACTGCAAAACAGAGAAAGAAAGGAAAAAAAGAGAATACTCCTTGAGCGGGTCCTTGTCTGCTCCCGCAGTGACCCGAGCGAGGCGAGGAGTCCCTCGGGAATCCCGGGGTACCCCAGGGTGTCCTGTTCCCAGCGGGTCCTGCGGTCGAGCAGAGCTGGTCCCATCTGGGGGGCCAGCAGTGACGCCGTGAAAAGCCGGAGCTGCAGACTCCATAGTCAGAGGGCTATGAAGCAGGGATTCTTTATTGCGGCGCCGGGCACACGGGGGATCTCTCCTCCAAACGGGCACCCCAAACACCCCGTCGTTTCAGGTCAAACACAATCACAATACACATCTTCATTATATTTCCGAGAAATGCTTAGCATATTCATGGCTTTTCCAAGAACGAATTAGCATATGTTAATATCTTTCAGGCGTGTCTGTTAGAGTCCTGGGTGGTCTTTGGGGGTCTCAAGATGAAGGCTTATACTCCTCATCACAGTGTTGTTATAGATGACAATACGCCATTTGCGTTATCTTTTTCTTTATTAATATTTCAGGCAATAAAAAGCAAGCAAACAGCGCTGGGTGCGCGGGGGGTTGCTGCTCCACCAACGCGCACACCTGCTCCTGGCACCTGCGGTCTTTATATTCTCTCCGAGCTGTTCGTTTCCGCGAAGCCTCCTCCTCCTTTTGATTCTCTGTGCTTACGTGGCATCGTTTATTGACGCATGCATTTCATGATGTTGGTGGTCTTTATAGTTCTTCTGGCGGTCTTCGGGATGAAGAGTCTCTTCTTCCTCGGTGTCCTCTAAATGTCCTTTTCCTATAAGCGCATGCGCACTTGGTTTTTTCCTTGCACAAGCAATACAGTTAGCCCGATCTCAACCCCACAGCTGTGCTGTCTGTTGTTCCATGCCTTAGGTGGTTTTGTTATTTCACAGGATGCTGGTTTCCACAGGTGCACAATATGTGCACTTGACAGGAATCATCTTCCAGTCTGTTACAGTGTCCGCTGGCCGACCTTTGTTTCTGCGCAGACTCCGTTCTAAGATCACGTATCCCGTGTCCTTCCAGGTTGTTTTGCTCCGGTCTTGTTGCCCTCCTGGTGCCTCTTTCTCTCTGTAGCTTGGTGCATTTGCCCTCCCAAGGCTGAGCTGTCTGGGGTAGAATTATTGAGGAGCCTCTCTGTCTTAGAGCTTTCCTGTCTTCTCAAAACAGCAAGGATCTCGTTTAGTTTAATGCCAATCACTCTGGGAAGTGGAAATTTTACATTTACGGGTATCACTTTGCAGGGCTTTGCTGAATAATGATGTACTATAATAGAATTAAGAGTAGTAAAAGAATTTACTAACTTCTTTGAAAAGGGGGGACTGAAGGAGGAAGGGGTTAAAAGGGATTTTAACAGAAGTGGCATTACCTAATAGTTGCTGTGCATTTAAAGAGAATTGATAGTGCCTATCTATTGTCTAAATTAACTGAAGCAGAGAGTCTGGCATCTCCATCCAAAGGGGTCAGTTCCTGACAGGGGCTGGGAGTCGCCTCGAACCGGTCAAGACCGGCCCTGCTGTGTGGATGGCAGCCAGGGGAGAACTGAGTTTGCGCAGAAACAAAGGGCCATCAGCGAACGCCGTGATGAAGAGGATGGGCCTTCATCTTGGGACCCCCGACGACCACCACCAGGAGGCACTGCGCAAGCACAGCTGGGAGGAGTCTATGGAAATTACTTCTTGGAACTAATTAAAATATGGAAATTATTTCTCGGAACTGATTTTGATATGCAATGAGGATAGATGCATATGTATAGGCGTATTGGGAAATCTAATGTATATGTAATATTTGATTGTATAAATTGAAGAGACACGTTGCTGCTCGGCGCGCACGACTTTGGTGGAACTACCCCCCGTGCTGCCCGGCGCCGAATAAACATCCCTGCTTTACAGTCTGACAGATTGGGGAGTCTGCTTTCCGCACGTCAGTTTTGGCGAGCCAGCCAGGAGATCTCTACTCGAACGTGGGAGCGACTGCGGAGCGGACGCTCCTGGGCGTGCCCCGGGCACTTTCCTCGGAGCAGCCTCCGCTGCCGGCCGCTGGCCCGGAGAGCAGACAACAACCTCCTGCAGCCGCGGATGTGAACGGTGTGTTTTGTAGGGAAGGGCCTGTGAGTCGTCCGCGTGGCCGGGGCTGCTGGTGAATCGCACTGAGACGTGAATGTAAGAAGCGATTCGCGTGGAAACTTATTAAAAGAATAACAAAAGGCAAGTTAAAGGGGCAATAAGGCGCGAAATGGGTAACAATCAGGGAGGAGTTTTGAAAAAGAGTCCTTTAGGCTGTGTGCTCACTCACTGGAAAGACATTGCTGGGACCGGAGGCACAGAAAGTAAAAGGACCCTTATCAAATATTGCAATTAATAGTGGCCTCTACATAAATTGGAAGATGGGGCCAAGACAGCCCTGTATCTTCCCAGACTAGGAAGAAATTCGCTACAATGGTCTTACAAGCACCTCTCCAAGAGGCAGTAGGACTTGATGGTGGAACTATGCTAATCAAAATACCTTTTTCCATCACCGATTTAGACGCCTGGAAAAAGGTAGCCCGGGAACATCGGGTCGACCCAGTGGGTGTCGCTAAACACTTTCAATTCATAATGAAACAACATAATCCAGATTGGAATGATATACAATTACCATTAGAATATGTAACCGATACAGAGAAACAGTTAATTCTAAAAACTGCAGGTGATCTGGCTGAAGATCACTATAAGACTGCGGAAGGTGATGTTAAGGATTATTTCCCCCTCCAAGACCCAAAGTGGGATGCTAACAGGTCTGCTCATACGGAGAGACTGCAGGCATACCAAGAGTGGATTTTTAAAGGAATGGAAAGGGCCATTCCCAGAACTATAAAGCGGTCAGCTTTATATGCAGTTAAACAGGGTCCTTCCAAGTCCCCATCCCAATTCCTGGATCGACTGAGGGATGTAATGCGCCGTAACACACCGCTGGACCCTGGGTCAGAGGCAGGGATACAACAACTAGTCTCCCAATTTTTGGGTCAGTCTACGGGAGACATTAGGTGCAAACTCCAGAAGTTGCATCCTACAAAAAGGAGGAACTTGAAAGTCCTGCTGGATGAAGCATGGAGAGTGTTTAGCAATAGAGAAGAGGGATGCAGGCAAGGCCAGAGAATAGTGACAGTTGTTAGGGAAGAGGAAGGAAGAAGGCCTAGACAGGAATTGTCCCGGTTGGGTAAAGACCAACGTGCGCTGTGTAAAAGATTTGGTCATTGGAAAAGGGAATGTCCAAAAAATAAGGAAAAGGGACGAGGCCGCCAGATAGAAAAAATAGCCCATGTAAAGGAAGATTGACGGGGACCTGTGGAATCCACCCTAGCGGATCCACTGGTTATAATGAAGCTAGGGAAGGAACGAGAGGTAGAATTTTTGGTTGACATGGGGGCAACATACTCACTTTTGAATCAAGCCTTGATGCCCCTGGGGAGTGACTATATCGTGGTAAAAGGGGCAACTGGCCAAAGTGAAAAGGCATACTTTTGTAAACCTTTGAAGTATAAATTAGGAAAACAATGGGGCATCCACAAATTCTTGTATATGCCCAACTCCCCAAAGGCACTTCTGGGAAGGGATTTGTTGGAACAACTGGGTGCAAAAATTACATTTGAAAAAGGAGAAATTACTCTGGAGGTAAAGGATCCACAATATATTCAGGTACTGAGTCTATTTCTAACCAGTCCTCCCACAGAAGGAAAAATTCCCGAGGAGATCCTAAACCAGGTGTACCCTGGGGTATGGGCCACTGATGTCCCTGGAAGAGCAAAGAATGCTCCACCCGTTGAAGTCAGACTCAAAGAAGGCCGGCAACTGGTAAGAGTTAAGCAATATCCCCTAAGACAGGAAGATAAAGAAGGAATCCGGCCAGAGATAGAAAGATTTTTACAATTAGGATTACTGAAAGAGTGCAAGTCGGATTTTAACACCCCTATACTACCTGTCTGTAAATCTGACGGGTCGTATCGGGTGGTCCAGGATTTGCGAGCCACAAACAAAATAACAGAGGACCTCTACCCAGTAGTAGCAAACCCATATACTTTGTTGACCGTATTGGCTCCCAAATTAACCTGGTTTACTGTTTTAGATTTGAAAGATGCCTTCTTTTGCCTCCCTCTCCATGAAGCCAGTCAGAAATTATTTGCATTTGAATGGGAGAACCCCAAAAGTGGTCGAAAGACTCAGCTCACTTGGACGGTGCTGCCACAAGGATTTAAGAACAGTCCTGCCATCTTCGGTAATCAACTTGCAAAAGACTTGGAGTCCTGGGAAATCCCGTCTGAAGAAGGGAAATTGCTACAGTGTGGTTGTATCACTTGGACGGTGAGTCTACTAAATTTCTTGGGCTCCAAGGGTACCGGGTATCTAAAAAGAAGGCCCAGATAATGCAGCGCGAGGTGATTTACGTGGGCTATGAGATTAGTGCTGGACAAAGAACTCTGGGACAGGCCCGTAAAGAGGCAATATGCCAAACTCCGAGACCTCAGACAGTGACAGAGCTACGGACTTTCTTGGGAATGACCGGCTGGTGCCGGCTGTGGATTTATAATTATGGACTGCTTGTTAAACCACCGTATGCACTAACAGCTGCTGGACAAAATCACCTTGAATGGAACAAGGAGACCACGCAAGCCTTTGAACTACTGAAAAAGGCTCTGATGTCGGCCCTTGCCCTAGGGCTCCCAGATGTGAGCAAGCCGTTTTTCCTTTTCTCTCACGAAAAGCAGGGGATTGCTCTGGGGATATTAGCACAAGATCTGGGTCCGTATCGACGAGCAGTTGCCTATCTCTCCAAACAACTGGATGCAACTGCGAAGGGTTGGCCTGGATGCCTGCGAGCAGTTGCAGCTGTAATATTAAATATACAGGAAGCCCGAAAATTTACCTTGGGCCAGAAAATGACTGTCTTGGTGTCCCACACGGTATCCACAGTATTGGAAGCAAAAGGAGGACACTGGCTTTCTCCACAAAGATTCCTGAGATATCAGGCTATACTGGCAGAGCAGGATGATGTGGAGATTACAGTTACTAACAATGTCAATCCAGCTTCCTTTCTCAGTGGAAACACAGGAGAACCAGTGCATCATGACTGCTTGGAGACCACTGAAACAACCTATGCAAGTCGCCCGGATTTGAGAGACAGCCCTATGGAAAATGGAGAAAACTGGTTCACAGATGGAAGCAGCTATGTTCTGAGTGGCAGGAGACACGCGGGGCACGCTATTACCACCAGTCAAGAAATCACAGAGTCAGGACCTTTGCCCATAAACACCTCCATGCAAAAGGCAGAGATAATTGCTTTAACCCGTGCCTTGAATTGGCCCAAGGCAAAGTGGTGAATATCTACACAGACTCGAAGTGTGCCTTCGGAGCTGTGCATGCGCACGGAGCGATCTGGAAGGAAAGAGGACTATTGAACTCTCAAGGGAAAAACATCAAACATGCAGAAGAAATTCTGAAACTACTGGAGGCAGTTCAACTCCCCGAGAAAGTGGCAATCATGCATATTAAGGCGCACCAGAAAGTGAGCTCAGAATTGGAAAAAGGAAACGAGCTGGCGGACAGAGAGGCAAAACAGGTGGCTAAAACGGAGGGAAGAACTGAAGGGGCTTTAATCCCTGATGGACGAGTCTCCCTAGAAGGTAAGCCAGAATATACTAAGGAAGATCAGAAACTTATTACAGATTTAGAAGGGTCATAGAATGAGGAGGGGTGGGCTCAAACCCCATAGGGAAAACTAATCATTCCCTCCTGTCTGATATGGCATCTGGTAAGGGAAGAACATAGGAAAAGGCACTGGGGGACAGAGGCTCTGTATAAACATCTAATTAGAGAGATTGTGGCCAGAAACCTATACACCACGGTGAGACAGCTGACTCAGCAGTGCGATCTTTGCCTCCAGACTCATCCAAAAAATAACCCTAAACCAGAAATGGGTCAGACTGGAAAAGGTAATGGGCCTGGACAACAATGGCAAATTGATTTCACGGAACTCCCAAGAAAAGCGGGGTACCGATATCCACCGGTATTAACCGATACCTTTTCAGGTTGGCCGGAGGCATTCCCAACCAGGACAGCTAAAGCTCGGCAAGTAACTAAAGTATTAATACAAGAGATAATATCACATTTTGGGGTTCCAGCAACTATGTCTTCTGATAGGGGACCACATTTTGTTTCAAAAATACTACAACAAACTAGCCGTCACCTGGGTATAGATTGGCAACTCCACACCCCATACCGCCCTCAGTTGAGCGGCCAAGTGGAGAAAATGAACCACTTCATCAAGCAACAAATTGTGAAATTAGGGCAAGAAGCAAATTTGGCATGGCCTCAGTCCCTCCCTCTAGCCCTCCTGTGTATACGGACAAGGCCAAGGGCAAGGGAGGGACTGAGCCCCTTTGAGATCCTGTATGCACGACCCTACGGGATACAGAAGGGGATATCCACGCAAATTGGGGATGAAATTATGACTTCTTATTTGGTGGCATTGAGCAAACAATTAAGCAAAATCAGGAAACATGTGGTTGGAACCCGGGGGAGGGGTCTAGATGGACCTGTACTTAATATACACCCTGGAGATTATGTATATATAAAGTCTCTTGCAGAAAAAACTTCAGAGCCACAGTGGGAAGGACCATACCAAGTACTGCTCACCTCCTTCACGGCCATCAGGATCAAGGAACAGAACGCCTGGATTCATCACACCAGAGTCAAAAGGGCACCTAAACAGCCACGGGCATCGCGAGAAATTGGACCCTTGAAGCTCAAAGTATCAAGGCATTGATAAAAATTGTATTTTTAGGATGGACATTACCTAGAGGGGAAGCCTGGAGCCAAAACACCTATTTACAAATAACTGAAAATATGTCAAGAATACTGAACTTATCCGATTGTTGGATATGCAATACTCTCCCTCGGGGTGGGCTACAACTCCCTTTAATAGGAATATCGACTAGAAATTGGGCCATTTACACTAATGGAATGAACATGAACGGATCACGTGTGTATGGGAAGGGGAATACAAGAGAAGGACCAAGTTTTGACCTAGACCTCCCGCTCTCAGAAAAGGTAGTGATTTTGGGTCGTTGTTTAGGATTCGAAGACAAAACATGGATAGATATGAAAGACTGTCCTGCTGCCAAAGATTTAGGGACTTTTGATGCGGAAAGATTGAAACAGATTAAACTTGACTTCAAGTTTATACCTCATTCAAACACCAAGAAAGGAAAAAGGTAGGGAAGATGGTAGAGAACAGAACAAGGGTCCAAGATGCAACATGGGACCTGGATATTGGTGGCTTTGCGGTGACGGAAGGGCTAGAAAGAGCTTACCTTTAAGCTGGAAAGGACATTGTACTAGACGGTATCTTTCGCCTGGAGCAAGCATTCACAAAGGTACCTCCCCTCTTACGGGACTTTTAAGAACCCCCTGGATTCGTTTTAAGAGAGCGGAGAATCCGTTGGTAATTCGAGGCACCGGCTTTCATAGCTTTGTGCGATGGTTAATCCCCTCTTTGGGAGTAAGCGAGTTAGAGAAAGCTATAGTTAATATATCGGCTACTGTCGAAACTCCGGAAAATTTAACATTGGATGCCATACCAGGAATACAATTAGAAGTAGAATCTTTAAGCAAGGTGGTAAAGCAAAATCGAATGGGATTAGCTATGCTTTTAGCTGAGGAAGGAGGATTGTGCATGGTTATTAATCAAACCTGTTGCACCTATGTAAACCAGAATAAAAGAATAGAAACAGATTTGAATGAAATCTGGGAAAAGACCAAGGTGTTACATCGTTGCCCAAGATGATACATCCTGGGGTTTCTCGGAAATATGGGAAAAACTCACCTCTTGGTTACCTAATTTAGGATGGCTGAGGCAATTATTTGTTACAATGGTTTGGATCATAATGCTAGGTATCATTTTGTGTATTTTGATTAGGTGTAGCCTTTGGTGTTGCAGGAGTACGGGAGATTCTTATAGTGAATGGAAAAGGAACCAACTACGATGAAAGCTGGAGTCCAATAAGTATTTTGAGAAGATGCTGAATAATGATGTACTATAATAGAATTAAGAGTAGTAAAAGAATTTACTGACTTCTTTGAAAAGGGGGGACTGAAGGAGGAAGGGGTTAAAAGGGATTTTAACAGAAGTGGCATTACCTAATAGTTGCTGTGCATTTAAAGAGAATTGATAGTGCCTATCTATTGTCTAAATTAACTGAAGCAGAGAGTCTGGCATCTCCATCCAAAGGGGTCAGTTCCTGACAGGGGCTGGGAGTCGCCTCGAACCGGTCAAGACCGGCCCTGCTGTGTGGATGGCAGCCAGGGGAGAACTGAGTTTGCGCAGAAACAAAGGGCCATCAGCGAACGCCGTGATGAAGAGGATGGGCCTTCATCTTGGGACCCCCGACGACCACCACCAGGAGGCACTGCGCAAGCACAGCTGGGAGGAGTCTATGGAAATTACTTCTTGGAAATAATTACAATATGGAAATTATTTCTCGGAACTGATTTTGATATGCAATGAGGATAGATGCATATGTATAGGCGTATTGGGAAATCTAATGTATATGTAATATTTGATTGTATAAATTGAAGAGACACGTTGCTGCTCGGCGCGCACGACTTTGGTGGAACTACCCCCCGTGCTGCCCGGCGCCGAATAAACATCCCTGCTTTGCAGTCTGACAGACTGGGGAGTCTGCTTTCCGCACGTCAGTTTTGGCGAGCCAGCCAGGAGATCTCTACTCGAACGTGGGAGCGACTGCGGAGCGGACGCTCCTGGGCGTGCCCCGGGCACTTTCCTCGGAGCAGCCTCCGCTGCCGGCCGCTGGCCCGGAGAGCAGACAACAACCTCCTGCAGCCGCGGATGTGAACGGTGTGTTTTGTAGGGAAGGGCCTGTGAGTCGTCCGCGTGGCCGGGGCTGCTGGTGAATCGCACTGAGACGTGAATGTAAGAAGCGATTCGCGTGGAAACTTATTAAAAGAATAACAAAAGGCAAGTTAAAGGGGCAATAAGGCGCGAAATGGGTAACAATCAGGGAGGAGTTTTGAAAAAGAGTCCTTTAGGCTGTGTGCTCACTCACTGGAAAGACATTGCTGGGACCGGAGGCACAGAAAGTAAAAGGACCCTTATCAAATATTGCAATTAATAGTGGCCTCTACATAAATTGGAAGATGGGGCCAAGACAGCCCTGTATCTTCCCAGACTAGGAAGAAATTCGCTACAATGGTCTTACAAGCACCTCTCCAAGAGGCAGTAGGACTTGATGGTGGAACTATGCTAATCAAAATACCTTTTTCCACCACCGATTTAGACGCCTGGAAAAAGGTAGCCCGGGAACATCGGGTCGACCCAGTGGGTGTCGCTAAACACTTTCAATTCATAATGAAACAACATAATCCAGATTGGAATGATATACAATTACCATTAGAATATGTAACCGATACAGAGAAACAGTTAATTCTAAAAACTGCAGGTGATATGGCTGAAGATCACTATAAGACTGCGGAAGGTGATGTTAAGGATTATTTCCCCCTCCAAGACCCAAAGTGGGATGCTAACAGGTCTGCTCATACGGAGAGACTGCAGGCATACCAAGAGTGGATTTTTAAAGGAATGGAAAGGGCCATTCCCAGAACTATAAAGCAGTCAGCTTTATATGCAGTTAAACAGGGTCCTTCCAAGTCCCCATCCCAATTCCTGGATCGACTGAGGGATGTAATGCGCCGTAACACACCGCTGGACCCTGGGTCAGAGGCAGGGATACAACAACTAGTCTCCCTATTTTTGGGTCAGTCTACGGGAGACATTAGGTGCAAACTCCAGAAGCTGCATCCTACAAAAAGGAGGAACTTGAAAGTCCTGCTGGATGAAGCATGGAGAGTGTTTAGCAATAGAGAAGAGGGATGCAGGCAAGGCCAGAGAATAGTGACAGTTGTTAGGGAAGAGGAAGGAAGAAGGCCTAGACAGGAATTGTCCCGGTTGGGTAAAGACCAACGTGCGCTGTGTAAAAGATTTGGTCATTGGAAAAGGGAATGTCCAAAAAATAAGGAAAAGGGACGAGGCCGCCAGATAGAAAAAATAGCCCATGTAAAGGAAGATTGACGGGGACCTGTGGAATCCACCCTAGCGGATCCACTGGTTATAATGAAGCTAGGGAAGGAACGAGAGGTAGAATTTTTGGTTGACATGGGGGCAACATACTCACTTTTGAATCAAGCCTTGATGCCCCTGGGGAGTGACTATATCGTGGTAAAAGGGGCAACTGGCCAAAGTGAAAAGGCATACTTTTGTAAACCTTTGAAGTATAAATTAGGAAAACAATGGGGCATCCACAAATTCTTGTATATGCCCAACTCCCCAAAGGCACTTCTGGGAAGGGATTTGTTGGAACAACTGGGTGCAAAAATTACATTTGAAAAAGGAGAAATTACTCTGGAGGTAAAGGATCCACAATATATTCAGGTACTGAGTCTATTTCTAACCAGTCCTCCCACAGAAGGAAAAATTCCCGAGGAGATCCTAAACCAGGTGTACCCTGGGGTATGGGCCACTGATGTCCCTGGAAGAGCAAAGAATGCTCCACCCGTTGAAGTCAGACTCAAAGAAGGCCGGCAACTGGTAAGAGTTAAGCAATATCCCCTAAGACAGGAAGATAAAGAAGGAATCCGGCCAGAGATAGAAAGATTTTTACAATTAGGATTACTGAAAGAGTGCAAGTCGGATTTTAACACCCCTATACTACCTGTCTGTAAATCTGACGGGTCGTATCGGGTGGTCCAGGATTTGCGAGCCACAAACAAAATAACAGAGGACCTCTACCCAGTAGTAGCAAACCCATATACTTTGTTGACCGTATTGGCTCCCAAATTAACCTGGTTTACTGTTTTAGATTTGAAAGATGCCTTCTTTTGCCTCCCTCTCCATGAAGCCAGTCAGAAATTATTTGCATTTGAATGGGAGAACCCCAAAAGTGGTCGAAAGACTCAGCTCACTTGGACGGTGCTGCCACAAGGATTTAAGAACAGTCCTGCCATCTTCGGTAATCAACTTGCAAAAGACTTGGAGTCCTGGGAAATCCCGTCTGAAGAAGGGAAATTGCTACAGTGTGGTTGTATCACTTGGACGGTGAGTCTACTAAATTTCTTGGGCTCCAAGGGTACCGGGTATCTAAAAAGAAGGCCCAGATAATGCAGCGCGAGGTGATTTACGTGGGCTATGAGATTAGTGCTGGACAAAGAACTCTGGGACAGGCCCGTAAAGAGGCAATATGCCAAACTCCGAGACCTCAGACAGTGAAAGGGCTACGGACTTTCTTGGGAATGACCGGCTGGTGCCGGCTGTGGATTTATAATTATGGACTGCTTGTTAAACCACCGTATGCACTAACAGCTGCTGGACAAAATCACCTTGAATGGAACAAGGAGACCACGCAAGCCTTTGAACTACTGAAAAAGGCTCTGATGTCGGCCCTTGCCCTAGGGCTCCCAGATGTGAGCAAGCCGTTTTTCCTTTTCTCTCACGAAAAGCAGGGGATTGCTCTGGGGATATCAGCACAAGATCTGGGTCCGTATCGACGAGCAGTTGCCTATCTCTCCAAACAACTGGATGCAACTGCGAAGGGTTGGCCTGGATGCCTGCGAGCAGTTGCAGCTGTAATATTAAATATACAGGAAGCCCGAAAATTTACCTTGGGCCAGAAAATGACTGTCTTGGTGTCCCACACGGTATCCACAGTATTGGAAGCAAAAGGAGGACACTGGCTTTCTCCACAAAGATTCCTGAGATATCAGGCTATACTGGCAGAGCAGGATGATGTGCAGATTACAGTTACTAACAATGTCAATCCAGCTTCCTTTCTCAGTGGAAACACAGGAGAACCAGTGCATCATGACTGCTTGGAGACCACTGAAACAACCTATGCAAGTCGCCCGGATTTGAGAGACAGCCCTATGGAAAACGGAGAAAACTGGTTCACAGATGGAAGCAGCTATGTTCTGAGTGGCAGGAGACACGCGGGGCACGCTATTACCACCAGTCAAGAAATCACAGAGTCAGGACCTTTGCCCATAAACACCTCCATGCAAAAGGCAGAGATAATTGCTTTAACCCGTGCCTTGAATTGGCCCAAGGCAAAGTGGTGAATATCTACACAGACTCGAAGTGTGCCTTCGGAGCTGTGCATGCGCACGGAGCGATCTGGAAGGAAAGAGGACTATTGAACTCTCAAGGGAAAAACATCAAACATGCAGAAGAAATTCTGAAACTACTGGAGGCAGTTCAACTCCCCGAGAAAGTGGCAATCATGCATATTAAGGCGCACCAGAAAGTGAGCTCAGAATTGGAAAAAGGAAACGAGCTGGCGGACAGAGAGGCAAAACAGGTGGCTAAAACGGAGGGAAGAACTGAAGGGGCTTTAATCCCTGATGGACGAGTCTCCCTAGAAGGTAAGCCAGAATATACTAAGGAAGATCAGAAACTTATTACAGATTTAGAAGGGTCATAGAATGAGGAGGGGTGGGCTCAAACCCCATAGGGAAAACTAATCATTCCCTCCTGTCTGATATGGCATCTGGTAAGGGAAGAACATAGGAAAAGGCACTGGGGGACAGAGGCTCTGTATAAACATCTAATTAGAGAGATTGTGGCCAGAAACCTATACACCACGGTGAGACAGCTGACTCAGCAGTGCGATCTTTGCCTCCAGACTCATCCAAAAAATAACCCTAAACCAGAAATGGGTCAGACTGGAAAAGGTAATGGGCCTGGACAACAATGGCAAATTGATTTCACGGAACTCCCAAGAAAAGCGGGGTACCGATATCCACTGGTATTAACCGATACCTTTTCAGGTTGGCCGGAGGCATTCCCAACCAGGACAGCTAAAGCTCGGCAAGTAACTAAAGTATTAATACAAGAGATAATATCACATTTTGGGGTTCCAGCAACTATGTCTTCTGATAGGGGACCACATTTTGTTTCAAAAATACTACAACAAACTAGCCGTCACCTGGGTATAGATTGGCAACTCCACACCCCATACCGCCCTCAGTTGAGCGGCCAAGTGGAGAAAATGAACCACTTCATCAAGCAACAAATTGTGAAATTAGGGCAAGAAGCAAATTTGGCATGGCCTCAGTCCCTCCCTCTAGCCCTCCTGTGTATACGGACAAGGCCAAGGGCAAGGGAGGGACTGAGCCCCTTTGAGATCCTGTATGCACGACCCTACGGGATACAGAAGGGGATATCCACGCAAATTGGGGATGAAATTATGACTTCTTATTTGGTGGCATTGAGCAAACAATTAAGCAAAATCAGGAAACATGTGGTTGGAACCCGGGGGAGGGGTCTAGATGGACCTGTACTTAATATACACCCTGGAGATTATGTATATATAAAGTCTCTTGCAGAAAAAACTTCAGAGCCACAGTGGGAAGGACCATACCAAGTACTGCTCACCTCCTTCACGGCCATCAGGATCAAGGAACAGAACGCCTGGATTCATCACACCAGAGTCAAAAGGGCACCTAAACAGCCACGGGCATCGCGAGAAATTGGACCCTTGAAGCTCAAAGTATCAAGGCATTGATAAAAATTGTATTTTTAGGGTGGACATTACCTAGAGGGGAAGCCTGGAGCCAAAACACCTATTTACAAATAACTGAAAATATGTCAAGAATACTGAACTTATCCGATTGTTGGATATGCAATACTCTCCCTCGGGGTGGGCTACAACTCCCTTTAATAGGAATATCGACTAGAAATTGGGCCATTTACACTAATGGAATGAACATGAACGGATCACGTGTGTATGGGAAGGGGAATACAAGAGAAGGACCAAGTTTTGACCTAGACCTCCCGCTCTCAGAAAAGGTAGTGATTTTGGGTCGTTGTTTAGGATTCGAAGACAAAACATGGATAGATATGAAAGACTGTCCTGCTGCCAAAGATTTAGGGACTTTTGATGCGGAAAGATTGAAACAGATTAAACTTGACTTCAAGTTTATACCTCATTCAAACACCAAGAAAGGAAAAAGGTAGGGAAGATGGTAGAGAACAGAACAAGGGTCCAAGATGCAACATGGGACCTGGATATTGGTGGCTTTGCGGTGACGGAAGGGCTAGAAAGAGCTTACCTTTAAGCTGGAAAGGACATTGTACTAGACGGTATCTTTCGCCTGGAGCAAGCATTCACAAAGGTACCTCCCCTCTTACGGGACTTTTAAGAACCCCCTGGATTCGTTTTAAGAGAGCGGAGAATCCGTTGGTAATTCGAGGCACCGGCTTTCATAGCTTTGTGCAATGGTTAATCCCCTCTTTGGGAGTAAGCGAGTTAGAGAAAGCTATAGTTAATATATCGGCTACTGTCGAAACTCCGGAAAATTTAACATTGGATGCCATACCAGGAATACAATTAGAAGTAGAATCTTTAAGCAAGGTGGTAAAGCAAAATCGAATGGGATTAGCTATGCTTTTAGCTGAGGAAGGAGGATTGTGCATGGTTATTAATCAAACCTGTTGCACCTATGTAAACCAGAATAACAGAATAGAAACAGATTTGAATGAAATCTGGGAAAAGACCAAGGTGTTACATCGTTGCCCAAGATGATACATCCTGGGGTTTCTCGGAAATATGGGAAAAACTCACCTCTTGGTTACCTAATTTAGGATGGCTGAGGCAATTATTTGTTACAATGGTTTGGATCATAATGCTAGGTATCATTTTGTGTATTTTGATTAGGTGTAGCCTTTGGTGTTGCAGGAGTACGGGAGATTCTTATAGTGAATGGAAAAGGAACCAACTACGATGAAAGCTGGAGTCCAATAAGTATTTTGAGAAGATGCTGAATAATGATGTACTATAATAGAATTAAGAGTAGTAAAAGAATTTACTGACTTCTTTGAAAAGGGGGGACTGAAGGAGGAAGGGGTTAAAAGGGATTTTAACAGAAGTGGCATTACCTAATAGTTGCTGTGCATTTAAAGAGAATTGATAGTGCCTATCTATTGTCTAAATTAACTGAAGCAGAGAGTCTGGCATCTCCATCCAAAGGGGTCAGTTCCTGACAGGGGCTGGGAGTCGCCTCGAACCGGTCAAGACCGGCCCTGCTGTGTGGATGGCAGCCAGGGGAGAACTGAGTTTGCGCAGAAACAAAGGGCCATCAGCGAACGCCGTGATGAAGAGGATGGGTCTTCATCTTGGGACCCCCGACGACCACCACCAGGAGGCACTGCGCAAGCACAGCTGGGAGGAGTCTATGGAAATTACTTCTTGGAAATAATTACAATATGGAAATTATTTCTCGGAACTGATTTTGATATGCAATGAGGATAGATGCATATGTATAGGCGTATTGGGAAATCTAATGTATATGTAATATTTGATTGTATAAATTGAAGAGACACGTTGCTGCTCGGCGCGCACGACTTTGGTGGAACTACCCCCCGTGCTGCCCGGCGCCGAATAAACATCCCTGCTTTGCAGTCTGACAGACTGGGGAGTCTGCTTTCCGCACGTCAGTTTTGGCGAGCCAGCCAGGAGATCTCTACTCGAACGTGGGAGCGACTGCGGAGCGGACGCTCCTGGGCGTGCCCCGGGCACTTTCCTCGGAGCAGCCTCCGCTGCCGGCCGCTGGCCCGGAGAGCAGACAACAACCTCCTGCAGCCGCGGATGTGAACGGTGTGTTTTGTAGGGAAGGGCCTGTGAGTCGTCCGCGTGGCCGGGGCTGCTGGTGAATCGCACTGAGACGTGAATGTAAGAAGCGATTCGCGTGGAAACTTATTAAAAGAATAACAAAAGGCAAGTTAAAGGGGCAATAAGGCGCGAAATGGGTAACAATCAGGGAGGAGTTTTGAAAAAGAGTCCTTTAGGCTGTGTGCTCACTCACTGGAAAGACATTGCTGGGACCGGAGGCACAGAAAGTAAAAGGACCCTTATCAAATATTGCAATTAATAGTGGCCTCTACATAAATTGGAAGATGGGGCCAAGACAGCCCTGTATCTTCCCAGACTAGGAAGAAATTCGCTACAATGGTCTTACAAGCACCTCTCCAAGAGGCAGTAGGACTTGATGGTGGAACTATGCTAATCAAAATACCTTTTTCCACCACCGATTTAGACGCCTGGAAAAAGGTAGCCCGGGAACATCGGGTCGACCCAGTGGGTGTCGCTAAACACTTTCAATTCATAATGAAACAACATAATCCAGATTGGAATGATATACAATTACCATTAGAATATGTAACCGATACAGAGAAACAGTTAATTCTAAAAACTGCAGGTGATATGGCTGAAGATCACTATAAGACTGCGGAAGGTGATGTTAAGGATTATTTCCCCCTCCAAGACCCAAAGTGGGATGCTAACAGGTCTGCTCATACGGAGAGACTGCAGGCATACCAAGAGTGGATTTTTAAAGGAATGGAAAGGGCCATTCCCAGAACTATAAAGTGGTCAGCTTTATATGCAGTTAAACAGGGTCCTTCCAAGTCCCCATCCCAATTCCTGGATCGACTGAGGGATGTAATGCGCCGTAACACACCGCTGGACCCTGGGTCAGAGGCAGGGATACAACAACTAGTCTCCCTATTTTTGGGTCAGTCTACGGGAGACATTAGGTGCAAACTCCAGAAGTTGCATCCTACAAAAAGGAGGAACTTGAAAGTCCTGCTGGATGAAGCATGGAGAGTGTTTAGCAATAGAGAAGAGGGATGCAGGCAAGGCCAGAGAATAGTGACAGTTGTTAGGGAAGAGGAAGGAAGAAGGCCTAGACAGGAATTGTCCCGGTT
>NW_027448861.1:0-21186 GCF_030867145.1 Opisthocomus hoazin
TAAGAAGGGGTTTTAGCCAGTGCGTCCTTCTGCTGCCTTTTAGAATACAAGGAAAATGCAAGCAAATCCCTCTTGGTAACAAGAGAGCCGGGTGTGGGACCTGTGGCTGAGCTCGGGACAGGGAGCACCCCTGGACCAGCCTTGGGGCTTGCTGCCAACCTGCCTTCAAATGAGCTCTCCCAGCAGGTTGGTGCCCAGGGGTTACTTGGAGTTTTGCTCTTCTCCTTCAGGAACCACGTTCGATGCCAAGCACACCCAGAGCCAGGAGAGGACTTCTAGGACAGCTGGGGCTGATGGTGACAGTTCCCACCAGCTGCCCAGGCCAGAGAGATGCAGGTGAGATAGCAGGGAGGAGACACCAACTAATTGCCTCTTCTCTTGCAGGAACAGGCTTTAGCAGCAGGAGAGAGCCAGGCACAAAGGGCCTCTGAGGTCAAAGAAAGTGTCACGCAGAGCACAAAGAGGCGGGAGGAGAGAAACAGGTGCAGGTCCCATGGGTGGAACAGTGCTTTCAAGGTACCACCTGCCACCGAAACACGAGAACAGAGAAAAGGCACTGGCAGGTGATGGAGTGACTGGGAAGAGTGCCTGGCAGAGGGAAGAGCATGGAGAGACAGGAGACAAGATAGAAACGGAGGTGAACCAGATGGCAGGTTGAGACTGAGGGTGCTCATACTGTGCAGGTCCTGCTGCGCTGAAAACTTAGGCTGTCACGTTGGAAAATACTTCCAGTTTGTAGTGTTTCAGTGTTTGTTGTCCAAATCTGTAGGCGTCAGTGACTGCACTGTGTATTACTGAGGATGACTCGAACTTCTCATAATCTTGATGAATTTGGCCAGTGGTTAGTTTTGATTTTATAAAAAGATGTAAGAAGTGTGGTGATGTATTTAGGACTTGCTCACCAAAATGAAAGCTATGTACTAAGGGCTCACGAAATATATGAAGTCAGCAAATACTATAAGGGAATGATTTCAGTATTATTTAATTCCTCCTCTCAGCAAATAGACTTGCCTTCATTATTTCACAGTGGCTTCAAAACAAAAGATTGCCTGTGCATCCTTTGTCCAAAGACAGTGGATTTCTTCAGAAAATATGTGGCCTCCTTCTACAACCCTTTCTCCCTGCTGTGCGTACTGTGGTGAGGAGTACCTCCAGTGGCTTCTGGATGAGTTCCTGTGCTGAAAACTGCAGCCCATGAGAACATTGCTTTTGGACCCCCAAAGCATCCCCTGATCCTCAAGCACTTTCCTGCAGGTCGGCAGGAGGGAATTGCAGGGTCACGGGTAAGAAGCTGCTCTCCAAGCCCTTGGCTGAGGTTGTTTTCTACAGACAACTCTTCCTGCCCCCCCCGGGAGGACGTTCCTCCCCTTCCCACATGCTCCTCCCGCACCTCCCTGAGCCATTTCTCTAGCCATGACAGTGTCCTCAGTTCTCTGCCATGTTCTTGCCTGGTGCAGGCGGTTTTGGCACTGTGGGGACATTGGGGGAAAGCCCAGAGGGGTGGCAGGGCTGGAGCGTCCCCGGGCTGTGCCCTGTGCCTGTCCCGGCTGGTCCCCAGAGGGGCCATGCTGTGGTGGGAGGGGGCAGTCAGGACCCTGTGGACACTGGGAGGGGGTTGCAAGGCCCCAGGGACTGTGGGGATGGGGTCAGCCAGGCCTGGGCTAAGGCCCACCCCATTGCGGCCAACATTTGGGTGTCAAGAGGATGGCGCCAAGCTCTTTTCAGTGGTGCCCAGTGACAGGACAAGGGGCAATGGGCACAAACTGAGGCACAGGAAGTTCCGTCTGAACATGAGGAAGAACTTCTTCCCTCTGAGGGTGACGGAGCCCTGGCCCAGGCTGCCCAGGGAGGCTGTGGAGTCTCCTTCTCTGGAGATATTCAAGACCCGCCTGGACAAGGTCCTGTGCAGCCTGCTCTGGGTGACCCTGCTTCGGCAGGGGGGTTTGACTAGATGACCCACAGAGGTCCCTTCCAACCCCTACTACTCTGTGATTCTGCAACATGGCATGGCCACCAGGTCCCCGTGGGCACCGGTGTCCCTGCACCACCATTCCTGACCCAGGGAGCCCCAGGAGGTGACGGGGCCCGGGGTGATGTGACATGGCAGTGGAGTTTGAGGGTGTGGAGAGGGAAACTGGCAGCTCTTACAACCCGGCAGATGGCATTTGCAATTAAATTCACCAAAATGTCTGCTGATGTCCCAAGCCAGACGAGTCAAAAGGACTTCACAGGACAATGAACACAACTGTGCATTTACAGGAGATGGCATTAGGTGACCCCAGTTTTGTGAGCTCATGGCCAGGGCACACCTCATAAGGCCACGTGTCCCACCCCTCCTTTGTGAGCTCAGCCCAGGTGTATGAAGCCGCCCTCGCCCACCCCGGCTGGTTGCATACGCTGTCTCTGCTCCTGCACGGCCACACCTGGCCGCAGCTGTGAGAGGCAGTGACAGGCGACGTCAGTGGCTGTCGGTGGCAGCATTTGGCCATCCCTGCAGCCATGAGCCGGGACGGTGTGGGACGGGGCTCTGTGCCGCGCAGCCGCCCCTTGCCCTGCCGGGGCCCGGCGCAGAGTGACGAGCACGAGCAGCGGCTGGAGAGGCTGCGGGCTGAGCTGGAGGCTGAACGACGCCGCTGCCACGAGCTGCTCCGCTGCTTCATCGCTGAGACACGCGAGATGAAGGATGCGGTGAAGCGGGAGCAGCAGCTCCTGGCCCAACGGCTGCACGCCACGTGGGAGCAGTGGCAGGAGCTGGAGCTGCAGCGGCTGCAGGAGCTGAACCGGCGACAGCGGTCAGTGGAGATCTGCCATCTGCTGCGCTCCAAGGAGGCTGAGCTGCACGAGCTGCAGGAGGAGCTGGAGCAGCAACGCGATGATGCCGTCCGTCAGGCACGGCACCTGCAGCAGCAGCTGGCCAAGGAGCTGGGGAGAAGAGCCGGGGGGAGCAGCGAGGCCCATGGTAAGCTCCAGGGCACCCTCAGAAAGCTGTGCAGCGAGACCAATGGCGAGCAGGCTGCTCACATCCTCCGCCCCCAAGAGGAACTGCTCCTGCGGAGGAGACTCTTCCAAAAGTACCTCTCGGAGCAGTTTGAGGAGATCAGTTCCTGCAACGAGGCCAGGACCAAGGCTACAGCCTGGCACTGCCTACCGACCCTCCTGGGCACTGGGGCCATAGGGCCCTGCTCTTTGGAGAGCCTCATGGCATCTTCCTCCTGTGATGGAGATGCGCAGCAGAAAACCCACCAGAGCTTAAGAGACGCTTGTCTCCAGGAGGAAGGGAACAGCGTGCAGGTTTTGCTGAAAGCTGTGGGGCAAGACTTGGTGCCACACAGCTTTGGCTCCCTGCCACACGGAAGGGCCGGCAGCGAGCGGTCTGTGGCAGAGGTGGGTGTTCAGACTGTCGGGCAGCAGGATGACTGCCTGCGTTGTGGCCGTCACAGCAGGCTGCTGGAGCAGAACGCCCACCTCCAGAGTGCCCTGAAGGAGCTGGAGAGGCAATGCAGTGTCCTTCAAGAGGAAAACAGTCTTCTGAGGAAGGCAAGCTCTCCTGAAGTGCAGGAAGCGGAAGAGAGGCTCAAGCAGAAGACTGCTAAGGTGCATCTCCTTAGCAAGCAGCTGCAAGACAGAGCCAGGCAATTGCAGAACATCATTTCCCTGATCAATACTAGAGACTGGGAGGTACTGGAGAGGCTGCAGCAGAAGACGGCTAAGCTGGGTCTCATTAGCAAGCAGCTACAAGGAATAGCCAGGCAACTGGTCAATACTCAAGTGCCACTGCCCATCCAAAGCTCCGCTGAGGAACTGTGCAGGCCATCATTTCCTCAGCAGAGGGCTGCAGATATGGGAGAACCCACCAGAGCTTTGCTGGCACAGGACGAGCAGGATGACTTCTCACAGAGGGCAGCTGAGGAACTTCAGGCACAAGTGGCTGCAGATGAAGAGGGCTACCAACTTGTGAGGAGTTACAGGTGCAGCTTACGGAGACAACAAACAAAAACACCCAACTGGCTGAAGAAATCACTCGCCTCCGTGGGCAGATGGGTTTGGCAGATAGGGCACCTAAGGCGAGTGGCAGAGGAGTGAGATTCTGCCACCTGAACAAACGTCTGTCTTCAGATCCAGCTGGAAGAGACAGAGCGCCAACTGAAAGGCACGCGAGAAATGGCAGAAGTCAACAGCTGCAGAAGACACACGAGGAGACAAAGTCAGCGCTCCAAAGGAAAGAGGAGGAACACACGTGTTTGCAGAGGGCGCAGGCAGAAGCACACAGGGAACACGAAGAAACCCTGCAGCTGATTCAAGTCCAGGTGACTGAAATGTATGAGCAGAATAAGGAGCTAAAAACCAACACCAGCAGCTCTTTCAGGAACTCATACGGGTGGAAGGAGAAAGATCCAACCGTATCATTTCCAGGCCATGCCAGGATGCCTTGGGCATAGACTAGGAGTCCATCCTCCTGAAGACGGTGAGAAAACAACTGGCAGAGCTTCGAGCACTCGGTCGAGCTATGATCCTTTCGATGGTCCCAATGAGTGGCCTGAACTGTGTTTACACCTCTGGAGATGTAGATGAAGGTGGTTGGTACGTGGGAGAGCTGCCTGATGGCGCAAGAGGCTCTGTCTGTCCCCTCTAATCTTGCTGAAGAAGTCTCAGATGACCACCTGATGACACCAGAGTCTCCAGAAGCAAGTGACTAGTTGCAGGACACAGATGACATCTGTCCTGTCTTCTTCTAGCTTCTCATTAAATCTTTTCTTGACTATCTCCCTGTGGCATCTCGCTCTCTGTGCTGTGTGTGTATGAACTGAAAGGACTGTGTGCCAAAGGGGGGGGTCTCAGTGCAGCTGCTGGAGCAAGTGGGGGTCTGGGCCAGCAGGCAATGGGGCAGGAACAGTGCCTGTCCTCAAAACCACTTCTTACTGGGGGACTGGCAGGAGTGAGGTGAGTGAGGGGCTCTACGAGGGTCTTCCCCAGAGCTGGTGTGCAAGGGCTGTGCATGTGCATTCTCACTTGCCCAGAGAGGTTGTGGAGTCTCCTTCTCTGGAGATATTTAAAACCCACCTGGACAAGGTCCTGTGCAGCCTGCTCTAGGTGACCCTGCTTCGGAAGGGGGCTTGGACTAGATGACCCACAGAGGTCCCTTCCTTCTGTGATTCTGTGATTCTGTGAAAGTGCCTCTAACACAAGCAAAAATGACATAGCCTTTTTCCCCATACACTTTTTCATTGCAGATGGTAAACATGCCAAACGAAACGGAGACAAATGTAATTCTAAAACTTTCCTTAAACTTGTAGGAATTCTGAACTGGTTTTGCTTAAATAGGATGTTCACCTTTTGCCTTTGCCTGCAGCACACATTTTCTCATATTGGCCATGTTTTGTTTCTTGATGTCCTTTTGTAATACAGGTCAAACTATAACTGTACTACAGGCCAAACTTCTTTTATCAGGGAAAAGAGAAAGTCCAAACTTGATGTTTCCTGTGCAGGTTACCAGCTCAAATATGGCAGTGATCAATGTTAAAGGATAGTTACAATTTGGTAACAGGATTTGAGGAGCAGGTGTCTCTTTAACTAAAGCTTCCTTGTAATGACATCCTTCACCTCCTGACAAACGTGAGCAGGCTAGAAACCAAATAGGTGTAGATGCTGGATTGTCTGCATCTGGTCAAAGTCTCTTGGTCCAGCATGTAAATTAGTATGCATGCTCGGTTTCTTCATCTTTTGAGTCTGGGGTAGAATTGGGGTAGGTGGTCCGTGAGTCTGTGGTCGCAATCAATCTCCCCCTGCTGGAGTTGCCTTTCCCCTAGTTACCTGTTTCTTTTGGCAATCTCAGCAGCTTTTCATAGCTCGTTAGCTATTCCTAGGAATTATCGCTCTCTGGTTTTACTTAGGACAGGTACATCCTTCTTATGAAACAGTAACGTTGTTCAAAACCCTGTTTCTTAGTCTCTATAATTAATTTTAAACTTAGTAAGGGCAGGTACACCTGGTGTTTTGGTGGCCACCTGGTATCTTGGTGGGCACCCAGCACTTCTTGTGGTGGCCATCTGGCATCTTCCTAGGGACGCACCATTTATTTTTGAGGGCACATTGTGTTCTTGTGGTCACCTGGCATCTTGGTGGACATCCAGCTTTATTTTGGTGGAACCCCAGCATTTCTTTTGGTGGGCACATGGCATCTTGGTGGCAACCGGGTGTTTCTCTTGGCAGGCACATGGCATTTTGGTGGTCACCTGGCATCTTGGTGGGCACTCGGCACTAGTTTTGTTGGGCACGTGGTATTTTTCTGGCCACCTGGCGTCTCGGTGCGCAGCCAGCATTTCTTTTGGTGGACACCAGCCATCGTGGTTGGCACCCACCATTTGTATTGGTGGGCACCTGGCGTTTTGTTGGGCACTTGGCATTTCGTTTGCTGGGCACCCATCG
Organism: Opisthocomus hoazin; assembly: GCF_030867145.1. Classification (NCBI taxonomy): domain Eukaryota; kingdom Metazoa; phylum Chordata; class Aves; order Opisthocomiformes; family Opisthocomidae; genus Opisthocomus; species Opisthocomus hoazin. The sequence goes on from NW_027448861.1 coordinate 6,427, forward strand.
TTTATTCTTGTTGGCATGTGGTGTTTTGGTGGCCACATGGTGTTTTGGTGGGAAGCCAGGTTTTCTTTTGGTGGACATGTGGCATTGATTTTGGTTGGCACGTGGCATTTTGGTGGGCAGCTGGCATTTCTTTTGATGGGCATGTGTCATCTTGCTGGGCACGTGGCATTTCTTTTGGTGGCCACCTGACATCTTGCTGGTCATGTGGCATGTCTTTTGGTGGGCACCTCGCATCTTGCTGGGCACCCAGTGTTCATTTTCCTGTGCACATGACTATTTGGTGGCCACCTGACATCTTGGTGGGCATCTGGCATTTATCTGGGTGAGCACATGGCGTTATAGAGACCACCTGGCATCTTTGTGCGCAAGCAGCATTAGTTTTGGTGGCCACATGGTGTTTTGGTGGCCACCTGGCATTTCCTTTGGTGGGCCCCTGGCGTATTGGTTGCCACCTGGAATACTGATGAGCAGCAAGCGTTTCTTTTGGTGGCCAGCTGGCATCTTGGTGGGCACCTAGTCTTTATCTTGATGTCCACCTAAATGCTTAGCCTGAGTTTTTCACCAGGTGGCCACCTGGCATCTCCTTAACCACCTAGCATTTCCTTTGGTGGGCAAATGGCATCTCGGTGGGGAACCAGCATTTTGTTTTTTGGGCATGTCGCGTTGTCATGGCCATCTGCCATCTTGATAGGCAACCAACCTTTAATTTGGTGGCCACCTGGAATGTATTTGGTGGGCAGCCGGCGCTTCTTTTGGTGTGCATGGGGCATTTTGGGTGCCACCTGAAATATTGGTGTGCACCGTGTGATATTTTTGGTGAGTACGTGGCATTTTGGTGACAAGCTGGCATCTTGTTGGGCACCCAGCCTTGATTTTGCTGGTCACGTGGTCTTTTGGTGGGTACCCAATGTCCCTTTTGGTGGGCATGTGGCATTAATCATGGTGGGCACCCAGGTTTTTGATTGGTGGGCACCTGGCATTTTTTTTGGTGTGCATGGGGCATTTTTGTGGCCACCTGGCATCTTAATGGGCACCCACTGTTTCTTTTGGTAGGCACCTGGCATCTTGGGGGGCACCTGGCTACTTCTTAGTCACCCGGCGTTTCTTTTGCTGGCCACGTGGTGTTTTGGCGGCACCTGGCATATTACTGGGCACCCAGAGTTCCTTTCGGTGGGCACCTGGTTTTTGCTGGCCACCTGGCCTCTTGGTGGACACGCGGTCTTTATTCTGTTTGCCAGTTGAGGTCTTGGTGGGCACTCGGTACATTTCTGGGTCACCACCAAGCACTTAGGTGGCCACCTAACATCTTTGCAAGCACCCAGAATTTCTTTTCCTTGGCAGCCAGCATCTTGGTGGGTACCCAGCATTTCTTTTGGTGGGCACATGGTCCTTTGGTTGGCACCCATTTTTTCTGTTGGTAGGCAAGTGGCATTCATCTTGGTGGGCAGACAGCGTTTCTTTTCGTTGCCATGTGTCATTTTGGTGGCCACCTGCAATCTTGGTAGGCACCTGGCATTTCTTTTGCTGGGCACGTTGTGTTTTGGTTGCCAGCTGGCATCTTGTGGGCACCTCGAGTTTCTTTTAATTTACACCTGGTATTTTTGTGGCCACCTGTTATCTTGGTGTGCACCCAGCATTTATTTTGGTGAGCACCATCCATCGTGATTGGCACCCACCATTTCTATTGGTGGGCACCTGGCGTTTTGTTGGGCACTTGGCATTTCGTTTGCTGGGCACCCATCGTTTATTCTTGTGATCATGTGGTGTTTTGGTGGTCACATGGTGTTTTGGTGGGCAGCCAGGTTTTCTTTTGGTATGCACGTAGCATTGATTTTGGTTGGCAGGTGGCATTTTGGTGGGAAGCTAGCATCTCGGTGGGCACCCAGCATTTTGTTTGTTGGGCATGTCGCGTTGTGGTGGCCAACTGCCATCTTGATAGGCAACCAGCCTTTATTTTGGTGGCCACCTGGCATTTCCTTTGGTGGGCTGCCGGCGTTTCTTTTGGTGGCCACCTGGCATTTTGCGTTCCACCTGGGATATTGGTGGGCACCCTATGATAATTTTGGTGGGTACATGGCATTTTGGTGACAATCTGGCATGTTGCTGGGCACGCAGCATTTATTTTGCTGGGCACATGGTCTTTTGGTGGGGACCCTGTGTCTCTTTTGGTGGGCAATTGGCATTAATCATGGTGGGCACCCAGGTTTTTGATTGGTGGGCACCTGGCATTTCTTTTGGTGTGCATGGGGCATTTTTGTGGCCACCTGGCATCTTAAAGGGCACCCACTGTCACTTTTGGTAGGCACCTGGCTCTTTGGGCGTACCTGGCTACTTCTTAGTCACCCGGTATATCTTTTGCAGGCCACGTGGCATTTTGGCGGGCACCTGGCTTCTTGGTGTGCACCCAGATTTTCTTTCGGTCGGCACCTGGTTTTTGCTGGCCACCTGGCCTCTTGGTGGACACCTGGTGTTTATTGTGCTTGCCAGTTGCCGTCTTGGTGGGCACCCGGTATTGTTCTGGGTCACCACCAAGCACTTAGGTGGCCACCTAACATCTTTGGAAGCACCCAGCATGTCTTTTCATTGGCAACCCGTATCTTGGTGGGTACCCAGCATTTCTTTTGGTGGGCACATGGTCCTTTGGTTGGCACCCACTTTTTCTCTTGGTAGGCACGTGGCTTTCATCTTTTTGGGCACACAGCGTTTCTTTTCGTGGCCATGTAGCATTTTGGTGGCCACCTGCAATCTTGGTAGGCACCTGGCATTTCTTTCGCTGGGTATGTTGTCTTTTGATTGCCAGCTGGCATCTTGGTGGGCACCTCGAGTTTCTTTTAATTTACACCTGGTGTTTTGGTGGCCACCTGGTATCTTGGTGGGCACCTAGCACTTCTTGTGGTGGCCACCTGGCATCTTCCTAGGGACGCACCATTTATTTTTGTGGGCACATGGTGTTCTTGTGGTCACCTGGCATCTTGGTGGGCACCCAGCTTTATTTTGGTGAGCACCCAGCATCGTGTTTGGCACTCACCATTTCTATTGGTGGGCACGTGGCGTTTTGTTGGGCACTTGACATTTCGTTTGCTGGGCACCCATCGTTTATTCTTGTGGGCATGTGGTGTTTTGGTGGCCACATGTTGTTTTGGTGGGCACCCAGGTTTTCTATTGTTGGGCGCGTGGCATTGATTTTGGTTGGCAGGTGGTATTTTGGTTTGGCATGTGGCATTTCTTTTGGTGGCCACCTGGCATCTTTGTGGGCACACAGCGTTTCTTTTGGTGGGCATGTGGAATTTATTTGGCCACCCAGCATCTTCATGGGCACCCAGTGTTTCTTTTGGTGGGCATGTGGCATTTTTGTGGGCACCCAGCATTTATTTTTTTGAGCACATGGCTTTTTGGTGTCCTTCTGGCATCTTTGTGTGCACCCAGCATTAGTTTTGGTGAGCACGTGGTGTTTTGGTGGCCACCTGGCATTTCTTTTCGTGGGCACTTGCCGTATTGATTGCCACCTGGAATATTGATGGGCACCCAGCTTTTCTTTTGGTCGCACCTGGCATCCAGGTTGACAGCCACCGTTTCTTTTGGTAGGCACCTGGCATTTTGTTTGCTGTGCACCCAGCGCTTATTCTTGTGGGCATATGGTGTTTTGGTGGCCACATGGCGTTTTGTTGGGCACGCAGGTTTTCTTTTGTTGGGTAGCTGGCATTTCTTTTCCAGGCCACGTGTCATCGTGCTGGGCACGTGGCATTTCTTTCGGTGTCCACCTGGCATCTTGGTAGGTACCCAGTATTCCTTTTCGTGCCCACCTGGCATCTTGACAGGCAACCAGACTGTATTTGGTGGACACATGGTTTTTTCGTGGCCACCAGGCATCTATATGGGCACACAGCTTTTCTTTTGGTGGGCACCCGACATTTAGTTGGCCACCCAGCATCTTCATGTGCACCCAGTGTATCTTTTTGTGGGCACCCGTATTTTCGGTGCTTCCTGGCATGTTGCTGCTCACCCAGCATGTATTTTAAGGAGAACCAATATTTGGTAAGGACCCAGCCTTTCTTTTGGCGGGAACGTGGCATCTTGGTGGGCACCCAGTGTTTATGTTCCTGGGCACATGACTATTTGGTGGCCACCTGACATCTTGGTGCGCATCTGGCATTTATCTGGGTGAGCACATGGCATTATAGAGACCACCTGGCATCTTTGTGCGCATGCAGCATTAGTTTTGGTGGCCACATGGTGTTTTGGTGGCCACCTGGCATTTCCTTTGGTGGGCTCCTGGCGTATTGTTTGCCATATGGAATACTGATGAGCAGCAAGTGTTTCTTTTGGTGGCCAGCTGGCATCTTGGTGGGCACCTAGTCTTTATCTTGATGGCCACCTAAATGATTAGCCCGAGTTTTTCACCAGGTGCCCACCTGGCATCTCCTTAACCACCCAGCATTTATTATGGTGGGCACCTGGCATCTCGGTGGCCACCCAGCATTTTGTTTGTTGGGAATGTCGCGTTGTCGTGGCCAACTGCCATCTTGATAGGCAACCAACCTTTATTTTGGTGGCCACCTGGCATTTACTTTGGTGGGCTGCCGGCGTTTCTTTTGATGGCCACCTGGCAATTTGCGTGCCACCTTGAATATTGGTGGGCACCCTGTGATATTTTTGGTGGGTACGTGGCATTTTGGTGACAAGCTGGCATCTTGTTGGGCACCCAGCATTTATTTTGCTGGGCACGTGGTCTTTTAGTGGGTACCCAGTGTCTCCTTTGGTGGGCATGTGGCATTAATCGTGGTGGGCACCCAGGTTTTTGATTGGTGGGCACCTGGCATTTCTTTTGGTGTGCATGGGGCATTTTTGTGGCCACCTGGCATCTTAATGGGCACTCGCTGCCACTTTTGGTAGGCACCTGGCATCTTGATGGGCACCTGGCTACTTCTTAGTCACCCGGCGTTTCTTTTGCTGGACACGTAGCGTTTTGGCGTGCACCTGGCATCTTGGTGGGCACCCAGAGGTCTTTTCGGTGGGCACCTGGTTTTTGCTGGCCACCTGGCCTCTTGGTGGACACCTGGTGTTTATTCTGATTGTCAGTTGCGTTCTTGGTGGGCACCCGGTATTTTTGTGGGCCACCACCAAGCACTTAGGTGGCCACCTAGCATCTTTGCAAGCACCCAGCATTTCTTTTCCTTGGCAGCCAGCATCTTGCTGGGTACCCAGCATTTCTTTTGGTGGGCACATGGTCCTTTGGTTGGCACCCATTTTTTCTGTTGGTAGGCATGTGGCATTCATCTGGTTGGGCAGACAGCGTTTCTTTTCGTGGCCATGTGTCATTTTGGTGGCCACCTGTAATCTTGGTAGGCACCTGGCAATTCTTTTGCTGGGCACGTTGTGTTTTGGTGGCCACCTGGCATCTTGGTGGGCACCTCGAGTTTCTTTTAATTTACACCTGGTGTTTTGGTGGCCACCTGGTATCTTTTTGGGCAGCCAGCACTTCTTCTGGTGGCCATCTGGCATCTTCATAGGGACGCACCATTTATTTTTGTGGGCACATGGTGTTCTTGTGGTGACCTGGCTTCTTGGTGGACATCCAGCTTTATTTTGGTGGGCCCCCAGCATTTCTTTTGGTGAGCACATGGCATCTTGGTGAACACCCGGTGTTTCTCTTGGCAGGCACATGGCATTTTGGTGGTCACCTGGCGTTTTGGTGGTCACCTGGCATCTTGGTGGGCACTCGGCATTTCTTTTCGTGGGCACCTGGCATCTTGCTATGCAGCCATCTTTTATTTTGTTGGCCACCTGACATCTTGGTTGGCACCCACCGTTTCTTTTGGTGGCCACCTGGCATCTTTGTGGGCACACAGCGTTTCTTTTGGTGGGCATGTGGAATTTATTTGGCCACTCAGCATCTTCATGGGCTCACAGTGTTTCTTTTGGTGGGCTTGTGGCATTTTTGTGGGCACCTGGCATCTTGGTGGACACCCAGCATTTATTTTCCTGAGCACGTGGCTCTTTGGTGTCCATCTGGCATCTTTGTGTGCACCCAGCATTAGTTTTTGTGAGCACGTGGTGCTTTGGTGGCCACCTGGCATTTCTTTTCGTGTGCACCTGTTGTATTAATGGGCACCTGGCGTATTGATTGCCACCTGGAATACTGATGGGCACCCAGCGTTTATTTTGATGGCCAGCTGGCATCTTGGTATGCAGCTATCTTTAATTTTGTTGGCCCCCTGGCATTTTGTTTGCTGGGCACCCATCGCTTATTCTTGTGGGCATGTGGTGTTTTGGTGGCCACATGGCGTTTTTGTGGGCACGCAGGATTTTTTTTGGTGGGCACCTGGCATTTCTTTTGCTGGCCACGTGTCATCTTGCTGGGCACGTGGCATTTGTTTTGGTGGGCACCTGGCATCTTGCTGGGCACCCAGCATGTATTTTGGAGAGCACCAACATTTGGTAAGGACCCAGCATTTCTTTTGGTGGGCACGTGGCAATTCGGTTGCCACCTATCATCTTGGTGGGCACCTCGAGATTCTTTTAATTTACACCTGGTGTTTTGGTGGCCACCTGGTATCTTGGTGGGCACCCAGCACTTCTTGTGGTGGCCATCTAGCATCTTCCTACGAACGCACCATTTATTTTTGTGGGCACATGGTGTTCTTGTGGTGACCTGGCTTCTTGGTGGGCACCCAGCTTTATTTTGGTGAGCACCCAGTATCTTGGTGTGCACCCAGCATTTCTTATGGTGGGCACATGGCCTCTTGGTGGGCACCCGGTGTTTCTCTTGGCAGGCACATGGCATCTTGGTGGGCACTCGGCACTAGTTTTGGTGGCCACCTGGCATTTACTTTGGTGGGCTGCTGGCGTTTCTTTTGGTGGCCACCTGGCATTTTGTTTGTCACTTGGAATATTGGTGGGCACCCTGTGATATTTTTGGTGAGTACGTGGCATTTTGGTGACAAGCTGGCATCTTGTTGGGCACCCAGCCTTGATTTTGCTGGTCACGTGGTCTTTTGGTGGGTACCCAATGTCCCTTTTGGTGGGCATGTGGCATTAATCATGGTGGGCACCCAGGTTTTTGATTGGTGGGCACCTGGCATTTTTTTTGGTGTGCATGGGGCATTTTTGTGGCCACCTGGCATCTTAATGGGCACCCACTGTTTCTTTTGGTAGGCACCTGGCATCTTGGGGGGCACCTGGCTACTTCTTAGTCACCCGGCGTTTCTTTTGCTGGCCACGTGGTGTTTTGGCGGCACCTGGCATATTACTGGGCACCCAGAGTTCCTTTCGGTGGGCACCTGGTTTTTGCTGGCCACCTGGCCTCTTGGTGGACACGCGGTCTTTATTCTGTTTGCCAGTTGAGGTCTTGGTGGGCACTCGGTACATTTCTGGGTCACCACCAAGCACTTAGGTGGCCACCTAACATCTTTGCAAGCACCCAGAATTTCTTTTCCTTGGCAGCCAGCATCTTGGTGGGTACCCAGCATTTCTTTTGGTGGGCACATGGTCCTTTGGTTGGCACCCATTTTTTCTGTTGGTAGGCAAGTGGCATTCATCTTGGTGGGCAGACAGCGTTTCTTTTCGTTGCCATGTGTCATTTTGGTGGCCACCTGCAATCTTGGTAGGCACCTGGCATTTCTTTTGCTGGGCACGTTGTGTTTTGGTTGCCAGCTGGCATCTTGTGGGCACCTCGAGTTTCTTTTAATTTACACCTGGTATTTTTGTGGCCACCTGTTATCTTGGTGTGCACCCAGCATTTATTTTGGTGAGCACCATCCATCGTGATTGGCACCCACCATTTCTATTGGTGGGCACCTGGCGTTTTGTTGGGCACTTGGCATTTCGTTTGCTGGGCACCCATCGTTTATTCTTGTGATCATGTGGTGTTTTGGTGGTCACATGGTGTTTTGGTGGGCAGCCAGGTTTTCTTTTGGTATGCACGTAGCATTGATTTTGGTTGGCAGGTGGCATTTTGGTGGGAAGCTAGCATCTCGGTGGGCACCCAGCATTTTGTTTGTTGGGCATGTCGCGTTGTGGTGGCCAACTGCCATCTTGATAGGCAACCAGCCTTTATTTTGGTGGCCACCTGGCATTTCCTTTGGTGGGCTGCCGGCGTTTCTTTTGGTGGCCACCTGGCATTTTGCGTTCCACCTGGGATATTGGTGGGCACCCTATGATAATTTTGGTGGGTACATGGCATTTTGGTGACAATCTGGCATGTTGCTGGGCACGCAGCATTTATTTTGCTGGGCACATGGTCTTTTGGTGGGGACCCTGTGTCTCTTTTGGTGGGCAATTGGCATTAATCATGGTGGGCACCCAGGTTTTTGATTGGTGGGCACCTGGCATTTCTTTTGGTGTGCATGGGGCATTTTTGTGGCCACCTGGCATCTTAAAGGGCACCCACTGTCACTTTTGGTAGGCACCTGGCTCTTTGGGCGTACCTGGCTACTTCTTAGTCACCCGGTATATCTTTTGCAGGCCACGTGGCATTTTGGCGGGCACCTGGCTTCTTGGTGTGCACCCAGATTTTCTTTCGGTCGGCACCTGGTTTTTGCTGGCCACCTGGCCTCTTGGTGGACACCTGGTGTTTATTGTGCTTGCCAGTTGCCGTCTTGGTGGGCACCCGGTATTGTTCTGGGTCACCACCAAGCACTTAGGTGGCCACCTAACATCTTTGGAAGCACCCAGCATGTCTTTTCATTGGCAACCCGTATCTTGGTGGGTACCCAGCATTTCTTTTGGTGGGCACATGGTCCTTTGGTTGGCACCCACTTTTTCTCTTGGTAGGCACGTGGCTTTCATCTTTTTGGGCACACAGCGTTTCTTTTCGTGGCCATGTAGCATTTTGGTGGCCACCTGCAATCTTGGTAGGCACCTGGCATTTCTTTCGCTGGGTATGTTGTCTTTTGATTGCCAGCTGGCATCTTGGTGGGCACCTCGAGTTTCTTTTAATTTACACCTGGTGTTTTGGTGGCCACCTGGTATCTTGGTGGGCACCTAGCACTTCTTGTGGTGGCCACCTGGCATCTTCCTAGGGACGCACCATTTATTTTTGTGGGCACATGGTGTTCTTGTGGTCACCTGGCATCTTGGTGGGCACCCAGCTTTATTTTGGTGAGCACCCAGCATCGTGTTTGGCACTCACCATTTCTATTGGTGGGCACGTGGCGTTTTGTTGGGCACTTGACATTTCGTTTGCTGGGCACCCATCGTTTATTCTTGTGGGCATGTGGTGTTTTGGTGGCCACATGTTGTTTTGGTGGGCAGCCAGGTTTTCTATTGTTGGGCGCGTGGCATTGATTTTGGTTGGCAGGTGGTATTTTGGTTTGGCATGTGGCATTTCTTTTGGTGGCCACCTGGCATCTTTGTGGGCACACAGCGTTTCTTTTGGTGGGCATGTGGAATTTATTTGGCCACCCAGCATCTTCATGGGCACCCAGTGTTTCTTTTGGTGGGCATGTGGCATTTTTGTGGGCACCCAGCATTTATTTTTTTGAGCACATGGCTTTTTGGTGTCCTTCTGGCATCTTTGTGTGCACCCAGCATTAGTTTTGGTGAGCACGTGGTGTTTTGGTGGCCACCTGGCATTTCTTTTCGTGGGCACTTGCCGTATTGATTGCCACCTGGAATATTGATGGGCACCCAGCTTTTCTTTTGGTCGCACCTGGCATCCAGGTTGACAGCCACCGTTTCTTTTGGTAGGCACCTGGCATTTTGTTTGCTGTGCACCCAGCGCTTATTCTTGTGGGCATATGGTGTTTTGGTGGCCACATGGCGTTTTGTTGGGCACGCAGGTTTTCTTTTGTTGGGTAGCTGGCATTTCTTTTCCAGGCCACGTGTCATCGTGCTGGGCACGTGGCATTTCTTTCGGTGTCCACCTGGCATCTTGGTAGGTACCCAGTATTCCTTTTCGTGCCCACCTGGCATCTTGACAGGCAACCAGACTGTATTTGGTGGACACATGGTTTTTTCGTGGCCACCAGGCATCTATATGGGCACACAGCTTTTCTTTTGGTGGGCACCCGACATTTAGTTGGCCACCCAGCATCTTCATGTGCACCCAGTGTATCTTTTTGTGGGCACCCGTATTTTCGGTGCTTCCTGGCATGTTGCTGCTCACCCAGCATGTATTTTAAGGAGAACCAATATTTGGTAAGGACCCAGCCTTTCTTTTGGCGGGAACGTGGCATCTTGGTGGGCACCCAGTGTTTATGTTCCTGGGCACATGACTATTTGGTGGCCACCTGACATCTTGGTGCGCATCTGGCATTTATCTGGGTGAGCACATGGCATTATAGAGACCACCTGGCATCTTTGTGCGCATGCAGCATTAGTTTTGGTGGCCACATGGTGTTTTGGTGGCCACCTGGCATTTCCTTTGGTGGGCTCCTGGCGTATTGTTTGCCATATGGAATACTGATGAGCAGCAAGTGTTTCTTTTGGTGGCCAGCTGGCATCTTGGTGGGCACCTAGTCTTTATCTTGATGGCCACCTAAATGATTAGCCCGAGTTTTTCACCAGGTGCCCACCTGGCATCTCCTTAACCACCCAGCATTTATTATGGTGGGCACCTGGCATCTCGGTGGCCACCCAGCATTTTGTTTGTTGGGAATGTCGCGTTGTCGTGGCCAACTGCCATCTTGATAGGCAACCAACCTTTATTTTGGTGGCCACCTGGCATTTACTTTGGTGGGCTGCCGGCGTTTCTTTTGGTGGCCACCTGGCAATTTGCGTGCCACCTTGAATATTGGTGGGCACCCTGTGATATTTTTGGTGGGTACGTGGCATTTTGGTGACAAGCTGGCATCTTGTTGGGCACCCAGCATTTATTTTGCTGGGCACGTGGTCTTTTAGTGGGTACCCAGTGTCTCCTTTGGTGGGCATGTGGCATTAATCGTGGTGGGCACCCAGGTTTTTGATTGGTGGGCACCTGGCATTTCTTTTGGTGTGCATGGGGCATTTTTGTGGCCACCTGGCATCTTAATGGGCACTCGCTGCCACTTTTGGTAGGCACCTGGCATCTTGATGGGCACCTGGCTACTTCTTAGTCACCCGGCGTTTCTTTTGCTGGACACGTAGCGTTTTGGCGTGCACCTGGCATCTTGGTGGGCACCCAGAGGTCTTTTCGGTGGGCACCTGGTTTTTGCTGGCCACCTGGCCTCTTGGTGGACACCTGGTGTTTATTCTGATTGTCAGTTGCGTTCTTGGTGGGCACCCGGTATTTTTGTGGGCCACCACCAAGCACTTAGGTGGCCACCTAGCATCTTTGCAAGCACCCAGCATTTCTTTTCCTTGGCAGCCAGCATCTTGCTGGGTACCCAGCATTTCTTTTGGTGGGCACATGGTCCTTTGGTTGGCACCCATTTTTTCTGTTGGTAGGCATGTGGCATTCATCTGGTTGGGCAGACAGCGTTTCTTTTCGTGGCCATGTGTCATTTTGGTGGCCACCTGTAATCTTGGTAGGCACCTGGCAATTCTTTTGCTGGGCACGTTGTGTTTTGGTGGCCACCTGGCATCTTGGTGGGCACCTCGAGTTTCTTTTAATTTACACCTGGTGTTTTGGTGGCCACCTGGTATCTTTTTGGGCAGCCAGCACTTCTTCTGGTGGCCATCTGGCATCTTCATAGGGACGCACCATTTATTTTTGTGGGCACATGGTGTTCTTGTGGTGACCTGGCTTCTTGGTGGACATCCAGCTTTATTTTGGTGGGCCCCCAGCATTTCTTTTGGTGAGCACATGGCATCTTGGTGAACACCCGGTGTTTCTCTTGGCAGGCACATGGCATTTTGGTGGTCACCTGGCGTTTTGGTGGTCACCTGGCATCTTGGTGGGCACTCGGCATTTCTTTTCGTGGGCACCTGGCATCTTGCTATGCAGCCATCTTTTATTTTGTTGGCCACCTGACATCTTGGTTGGCACCCACCGTTTCTTTTGGTGGCCACCTGGCATCTTTGTGGGCACACAGCGTTTCTTTTGGTGGGCATGTGGAATTTATTTGGCCACTCAGCATCTTCATGGGCTCACAGTGTTTCTTTTGGTGGGCTTGTGGCATTTTTGTGGGCACCTGGCATCTTGGTGGACACCCAGCATTTATTTTCCTGAGCACGTGGCTCTTTGGTGTCCATCTGGCATCTTTGTGTGCACCCAGCATTAGTTTTTGTGAGCACGTGGTGCTTTGGTGGCCACCTGGCATTTCTTTTCGTGTGCACCTGTTGTATTAATGGGCACCTGGCGTATTGATTGCCACCTGGAATACTGATGGGCACCCAGCGTTTATTTTGATGGCCAGCTGGCATCTTGGTATGCAGCTATCTTTAATTTTGTTGGCCCCCTGGCATTTTGTTTGCTGGGCACCCATCGCTTATTCTTGTGGGCATGTGGTGTTTTGGTGGCCACATGGCGTTTTTGTGGGCACGCAGGATTTTTTTTGGTGGGCACCTGGCATTTCTTTTGCTGGCCACGTGTCATCTTGCTGGGCACGTGGCATTTGTTTTGGTGGGCACCTGGCATCTTGCTGGGCACCCAGCATGTATTTTGGAGAGCACCAACATTTGGTAAGGACCCAGCATTTCTTTTGGTGGGCACGTGGCAATTCGGTTGCCACCTATCATCTTGGTGGGCACCTCGAGATTCTTTTAATTTACACCTGGTGTTTTGGTGGCCACCTGGTATCTTGGTGGGCACCCAGCACTTCTTGTGGTGGCCATCTAGCATCTTCCTACGAACGCACCATTTATTTTTGTGGGCACATGGTGTTCTTGTGGTGACCTGGCTTCTTGGTGGGCACCCAGCTTTATTTTGGTGAGCACCCAGTATCTTGGTGTGCACCCAGCATTTCTTATGGTGGGCACATGGCCTCTTGGTGGGCACCCGGTGTTTCTCTTGGCAGGCACATGGCATCTTGGTGGGCACTCGGCACTAGTTTTGGTGGCCACCTGGCATTTACTTTGGTGGGCTGCTGGCGTTTCTTTTGGTGGCCACCTGGCATTTTGTTTGTCACTTGGAATATTGGTGGGCACCCTGTGATATTTTTGGTGAGTACGTGGCATTTTGGTGACAAGCTGGCATCTTGTTGGGCACCCAGCCTTGATTTTGCTGGTCACGTGGTCTTTTGGTGGGTACCCAATGTCCCTTTTGGTGGGCATGTGGCATTAATCATGGTGGGCACCCAGGTTTTTGATTGGTGGGCACCTGGCATTTTTTTTGGTGTGCATGGGGCATTTTTGTGGCCACCTGGCATCTTAATGGGCACCCACTGTTTCTTTTGGTAGGCACCTGGCATCTTGGGGGGCACCTGGCTACTTCTTAGTCACCCGGCGTTTCTTTTGCTGGCCACGTGGTGTTTTGGCGGCACCTGGCATATTACTGGGCACCCAGAGTTCCTTTCGGTGGGCACCTGGTTTTTGCTGGCCACCTGGCCTCTTGGTGGACACGCGGTCTTTATTCTGTTTGCCAGTTGAGGTCTTGGTGGGCACTCGGTACATTTCTGGGTCACCACCAAGCACTTAGGTGGCCACCTAACATCTTTGCAAGCACCCAGAATTTCTTTTCCTTGGCAGCCAGCATCTTGGTGGGTACCCAGCATTTCTTTTGGTGGGCACATGGTCCTTTGGTTGGCACCCATTTTTTCTGTTGGTAGGCAAGTGGCATTCATCTTGGTGGGCAGACAGCGTTTCTTTTCGTTGCCATGTGTCATTTTGGTGGCCACCTGCAATCTTGGTAGGCACCTGGCATTTCTTTTGCTGGGCACGTTGTGTTTTGGTTGCCAGCTGGCATCTTGTGGGCACCTCGAGTTTCTTTTAATTTACACCTGGTATTTTTGTGGCCACCTGTTATCTTGGTGTGCACCCAGCATTTATTTTGGTGAGCACCATCCATCGTGATTGGCACCCACCATTTCTATTGGTGGGCACCTGGCGTTTTGTTGGGCACTTGGCATTTCGTTTGCTGGGCACTCATCGTTTATTCTTGTGATCATGTGGTGTTTTGGTGGTCACATGGTGTTTTGGTGGGCAGCCAGGTTTTCTTTTGGTATGCACGTAGCATTGATTTTGGTTGGCAGGTGGCATTTTGGTGGGAAGCTAGCATCTCGGTGGGCACCCAGCATTTTGTTTGTTGGGCATGTCGCGTTGTGGTGGCCAACTGCCATCTTGATAGGCAACCAGCCTTTATTTTGGTGGCCACCTGGCATTTCCTTTGGTGGGCTGCCGGCGTTTCTTTTGGTGGCCACCTGGCATTTTGCGTTCCACCTGGGATATTGGTGGGCACCCTATGATAATTTTGGTGGGTACATGGCATTTTGGTGACAATCTGGCATGTTGCTGGGCACGCAGCATTTATTTTGCTGGGCACATGGTCTTTTGGTGGGGACCCTGTGTCTCTTTTGGTGGGCAATTGGCATTAATCATGGTGGGCACCCAGGTTTTTGATTGGTGGGCACCTGGCATTTCTTTTGGTGTGCATGGGGCATTTTTGTGGCCACCTGGCATCTTAAAGGGCACCCACTGTCACTTTTGGTAGGCACCTGGCTCTTTGGGCGTACCTGGCTACTTCTTAGTCACCCGGTATATCTTTTGCAGGCCACGTGGCATTTTGGCGGGCACCTGGCTTCTTGGTGTGCACCCAGATTTTCTTTCGGTCGGCACCTGGTTTTTGCTGGCCACCTGGCCTCTTGGTGGACACCTGGTGTTTATTGTGCTTGCCAGTTGCCGTCTTGGTGGGCACCCGGTATTGTTCTGGGTCACCACCAAGCACTTAGGTGGCCACCTAACATC
>NW_027448863.1:0-34799 GCF_030867145.1 Opisthocomus hoazin
TCTTTATTGGGCCCAGCTGGACTTAAAACCATGTTTTTTTGGATACTTGAGCTTTCTTTAAAAAAAACATATTGATACCTCATTCTAGGTGCCTTTTGTTCTTCACAATAATATTTTCAGAGTCACTCTTCCAATTAAAGCAAGGCGCAACCAATAACAGAGCTTTGATTTGGTAACTGAGGTCAACTAGACAGGATGTAATGTGCACACATCATACTCTCATGAAAGGCTACACTAAGTGTAAAACAACTTCTTGCAAGGGGTCTTGGTAGGGGGTCTGTGTGGACTCAACAGGATCAGGGCCTCACCAAATCCTGTGTATGACAAATTCCTCTGAGTAGATAGAATGAGGGTCATCACAGTGGAAGCATTTTGATGAACAGCACAAAAAGCAATGGCCTGCACAGAACCACATGAAGACCTGAGACCACAGCATGGCAATGGCAACTCCCTGCTGCACAAAAGACAAATCACAAGCACAGTTTTATGGAAAATATATCCCTGATGCTGTGTATTTTTTTTCATGTTTGTGTTTGGATCTTTATTCATTTAAATTTCATTATCATAGAGAAAGTATCCCAGATTTTAAAAGATAATTTTTAAACAAATTCTGCTCAGTTACTTTCCTGATGATGGCTGGATATTTAATTATTGCATGAATTGAAATGTCAATCAGTTTGGAAGTCCTGAAATCATTATCCTTTACCGCAAGGCTGCACAGCATCAGTATTGTAGTCAATGCCTAAGAAAGGACCCTGTATGTGTGAAGCTGAAGAGACTTCAGGGCAACTCCATCTGTATACAATCAGGTAGAGACTATGTGAGAACCAAGGAGCAAAGCACATGTTGCAAGGATATTGTTCCTAACAGTAGTAGCAGGGAATGATACTTACTAACCAGACCCCACATATAGTGGAAATGTGGCATTTCTGTGCTATTGGAAGATTCCTGATTTTTTAAAAAAGACTTTGAAGCCAACAATCATGAAGTCCTTCTTAAAGTGACATTTGGGGAAAAAAAATAGTTTTCAGGTCAGTGTCGTAAATCCTGGTTTAGGAACCTGCCAACTACACCAATTTGTTGTGAAAGAGTCGTTACATAGAAAGGAAAATTGAGTTGTGCTGGAGTTAGAATGATTCACAGAGAGACTAGAGATGAAAAGGATAAGGAAGACCCTCCTGTTGAGTCACGAGGTTCAGAATGGACCCCCATGCTTTCTAAACTCCTTCTCAGAGAGGTGTGGCTGGATCCAGGCTTGGTCAATGATTTATGTCTAATGGATTATATATGCAAAGTTTATGTAATTGTTCATTAGTGTCAAGTTGGTATGCAATGAAAGTTACCAAGGCAAATTCAAAGTTATCATACTACAGGGTTATGCACGATGTTGGTTGCTTACCAAAGATCTGGCGTTTGTAAAAGGTCTCTCTGCCTTGAGGAGCAAACTTGAGGGGTGCCCCAGCTCAAAGGGAGATCACCACCATGCAGCCACGCTGCCTAGCAGGCAGAGCTCAAAGAAGGCTCCCTTAGGCTGTCATATTTATGGGATAAAGTGGTTGGCTCATAGTTATGTTACATGTAATAGAAAAGATATGCATGAGACTCCTTGTACCCACATCTTTCTTTGTTCCTTAATAAGTGGGTCTTGAAAAAGCCAATGGCTCTTCATATGTTAATTGCATGTGTTCCAAGTTCATATGCATGGATGCTCACAGTGTCACTCTGTTCCTTTGTGGGTTTTCAGAGAACAGGTGCTAACTAGAGGAGTGCAGGGCCAGGCCATGGCTCAGGCCTTTACCTCCTCCAGAACCTGCACCAAACCACTGCCAGTCTGGTCAAGGGGTCGAGTGCACCCATCAGTCAGTCAAGCCATTCTTTCCCCATCAAGGTGACTGTGTTCTGCTCCCATTTTTGCAGAAATTGCTACATCACTTCATGATAAAATGCATACTACGAACAGAAACATATTTCTATTTAAAAACTGAAAGCCAAAATATTACATTTCAGCCCTGTTAAAATACATTCCACCTAGTATTGTTGGAAAATAAACCAGACAAAGCCTGATCCCTATGAGTGGACATTTTCTTAAGAAAAGAGTTGTGGCACTGAGATATTTTTCATCTTTTTTCAGTTGCTGAAGTTTGACTGTCTTCTGCATTTTCAATGACGAGAGTTATGGAAACTTCTGTACAGTCCTTCTTGCCTTCTTACCTGTTTACAGAGAATTCACCATCAGTTGTGTCTATACACTGCACTATGTGTCTGATCAGGTTTGTTTTAATGAAAGAAAAAATATAATAAATCATGGTGGGTATCGTTCTTCAGTAATATCACTTGTGATGATAAATGTCATAATTTGCCCAAGTCCCTGTGTACCTTACTTTCCCTCTCACTGCTAAGAATCTTTTGATCTAAAGAACATCCACAATAATTTAAATATACAGTTTCAGATTGCATAAAACATTAAATTCCTTTTAAAATTAAAATTAAAAAAATTTACGGAGCAATCATGACTCAATTCCAGTTAATAATTATATACTTTAATCAAACATCTGTTCCAAAACTCCAGCAATGGGAAGAGAAGAGGATTTTTTTGCTCTTACATTTTACATAACTATCTATCTTTGTTACAGATGGATTTTTAAAACCTGTTCTCCATTTAAAATATCAAATACTGGTCGCAGGGTAGCACAGGGGTGCCCAACCCTGTGTCTTTTTGTACGGCTGTAAACAATAGGACATATGATGAATTAATGAGAGAGATGATTTAAGAAGAGTTCACAGACAGGAGATGACAATGGCTGATCATGGATCCTATTTTGGGAATTGGTGAGGCTATGCCTATAGTCTTTCAAGGTCACCCAATGATACCAGCTTCCTTAGCCCCTGCTGGCTTGGTACTTGCTATTAGCAGGAGAGTCTGATTATACTCACAGTCCCTGTGCCAGCATGGCCCATTAATCCTCTTCCTGCCATGTGATTTAGCCCTGGCATGGAAACCTTACTTGAAAATCTCAAGAGGTACATACGGCTCAAGAGGCACATGTTGCTCACTTCTGGTCTAAGCCTATGAAACTAAATATTGGTTTGATTGTCTCAATATTCCCTACTTGACATGTGTCTGCAGACTGTTTTTTAGTACATCTTTGATGGAAATTTTTCCTCTCAACAAAATCAACAGTTGTTCAGAGAAAATCCATGTGAGAAGATTTGATTTCGTTTTTATATGTTACAGATCATGTGCTCTTTCGGAAAAGATAGGTTCTATCAGCTATTGGTATAAGTGAGCCCAGTACCTAGTGGCATTAGTAAGGAGGTGATGAACACATCCAAAAACCTTTCAGTGCTTTTTTAATAGGAGTTTAAACTAGAAAGTTCCCTAACCCATCTAATTCATCAAGAGTACTTTGGAAATCCTGTCAGTGGTAGTGGAGGCTTAGATGTTCACATATAAAATCTTTATGCTTCTCTTGAAGCCATTTTGTCACATAACAAGTACGTTATCAATTCATTGACCAGTAGACAATGCATATGCAAATGTGTGCCCTTAAATTGTGCGAAGAGAAATAACATTTTTCTGAAAAATAATTTATTCTGAGTGCAGTTTTTCTGGGATAAATCATGTTGCTGTGGAGACTCAAATATACTTGACTGGCTCTGCTCTACTCCACTGTTGGCTGCTAAACCAAACGTGTACTCCATGACTGAATTACTACTCCAGCATTTTTGATTTCCAGATGGACAGAGTTAAATACTGCCTGCCTAATAAATACTCAGCTGAATAGCAAAGTACGGAAGCCCAAGCTGCAGCAAACAGTCACTCACCCCTGTTCTTTTGCATGACAGTCACCAGCAGAATGGAACAGTGATAATCTCTTTTGATAACACTGCTACGGCTATTGCATCAGGAATACTGATATTATGGATATACTCCAGAGTTTCTGATCTTCCAGTGAGTGTGTGTGCATAACACAATAGATACGACTCCTTGGCTATGTGGGATTAGGAAAGCAGAAGGCACAATGTTACCAGCATGGGCCAGACTGAGGTGTTACTCATAGAATCCACTGACGTCTCTTCTTTCAACTGCAGTGTTGTTGTTACTGTGGGATTGTTCAAGTGCTCAGGGTTAAAGCTGTGTGACATATTTTTAGTTGGTGTAAGCTGGCCAGTTGCCCATCAATAAACCTATACTATTACAAGCTTGCTGTTGGCATGGTTCTGTGATTGTCAGCCCTAAACTTCTGTCTGGGCTGCTCTGGTCTTAAAATTGTAGGAGAAATAGGTTTGACTTAGCAACTTAATTAGGAAAATTAATTTAAGAGCTGAATTAATTAAGAGTTAATTCACTGATGACTTGGACAAGTCATGCTGAATGCATCTGTCCAGAGATGTTGAGAAGTTTTAGGCTTGTTCCCTATTTGGATGTGAAACCACCTCAGTAATAGCTGAGGACACCTCTGTAATAGCTGAGGACACCTCTGTAAACATTTCCTTGCACAATTCAGAAACTCATCTCGGCACCCTTGGTGAGCTAACATATAGGAAGGAAATATATGATAGGCACCACTCAAATCTCCTGTTGGATCTTCTGCTTTGTTGTATTCAAAGCAAACAAAGATTCGTGTCTGAACATTTTGGGGTAGAACTGTTCAGTAGTCTAATTCTAGAACAGTGACTAGAAGTAAAAGCAAAAGGTAAAAGCGCAGGCAAGCAAGCAAGGAATTAGCTGCAGCAGGCTGCCAGAATTAAGTCATAGCAGTGAAGTCCAGCAAGGAGCAGGAGTGCTTCTTTCAATCTCAAAAGCAACCATATGCCTAAGTGTATAGTCAACACAGTGTACCATCAGATCTGCTAGTAGCAGATATGCCAAGTTCTGCATCTTGCCTTCAGTGAAGTATACTATTTTCTAAAAGAACATGCACATTGCCACTCACTTATGCATACTCTAAGCTGAAAATACTGGCCAATGCAGCCAGTGGAGCTGAGGAGTAACAATGGAACTGCAAAGAATGTGGTCAATGAGGAAAGTGGTGAATTTTCCGAGCAGAGGGTATGAGGAGGTCTGGTGTAGATAAATGTTAGTGTCTGCGAAACACCTGAGAATGAGCTGGACAGAAGATTACTGGATGAAATGATTGAAAACTTGCTGAAAGAAGTCTCAGACAAGTGTGGAGAACCTGCTAAATGTTGAAGAAAGTGCTGGAAAATGGCTCTGGCACTTTTCAGCTCTTTCGCTTTTTCTGCTGGGTGGTACTGCCATCTACTCTTCCTTTCTTACTTTGGACTGAAAAGGGACAACTTCCTTGCTTCTTCTCCAACAGGTATCATAAGAGTCCTTAATGGCCATAAACCTTAATTGCAAGCAATTGTTGCAAACAAACTGAATATAAACCTAAACAGAAGTGTTACTAAATGCATATGGTATATGCTTCCCGGACAGCCTTCAGGCCAAACTTTTTTGTTGACATTTTCTTCCTTTGAACTTCGAGTTGTTAAAGTTGTATAATGTCTGTCCTGCAATAAGTATTCTGTTTAAATGGCTATTATTTTAATTATTTTAATTAAATGCTGAAATTCTGCCTGGGAATCCACAGATATTTTTGAATTTTTAGGCTTTTAGGCATTTAAGTAAGATCTCAACGACTCAATTTTTGACAGGTCTTTTTGAAAATCCCAGAGTGGATAGTGTTATCTCAGGCAAATTAATTCCTAGAGTAATTCAGTTTGATTCATTAAGGATTTAGTCCTTGTGAGGTTTTTTTTTGGCATGTGAATTGCCTTAGAGACACAATTGTACAATTCAGTGTGTGGAGACTTTTGGTCATCTACAAATTCAAATTTATCATTACTAGTGGTAGTGTTGCTTTCCAAGCATTTGATTATTTGTGTAATAGTATCACTGTGCTTTAGAGAGACGGGAATTTCATACATATGCCTTTTAAAATGTTAGGTCCTTTTCACTTTAATCTCTGGAGCAACCAATTTCCAGCCCTGAACAAGGCATACATCCTAATTTTACTTTCTGATGTTTTTGAATTGTTAGATGTTCAAACTTTTTTTTTAATAAGCCCTTATTTGCTTTTCTCTCTCCTCTTCATGGGGCCAGAGGCAAGGAGAGCAGGTGAAAAACAGCTCTGCTAAGGGATGGGTAGGCAAGCTCCCACTCAACTGAACTCAACGGGAGGGTTGTTACTGATGTGAGGGCTCTCTCTGATACACACAGCTCTGCTGTTACATTCAGCCGGTATCCCAGCAAGTCAGTACAAGCTTTGGGCACAAATGCATAACACAGAAATAATGCATTTCTAAAATACTCCTTTCTTTTTTATTCTTTTAAAATTATATTGTCTATGGAAGGCACCAGACAGGACATACAGTCTGTTCAAGAAGTCTGTGTGAATGACAGCTGAGATTCCTGCTAAAAACACTCAAGCAGCAGAAAAGCAAGAACACCCTGATAAAAGCCCTTTAATTTTCCTTCCCCGCATTTTTCCTCAGAGTGCCTTTATGTTCTTATGATGGAAGTAAACTGGAACTAAATATTGAAAAGATTTTTAAAAATGGGAAACTTCTCAAAGAGAAAAGAAAGAGAGAATTCAAATCCATGAGAGACAATTTTCAGGCATTTAGCTTGAGATTTGTCAAAGTACAGGATGTGAAACTTGGGCTTGTCCACCCAGTAACGACATCAATAGCCTCTGCTGGATCAAGGTATAGCTTCCACAAGGACAGCTTCTCTTTATTTGGAGCCATTGGAAGATGTAGAAACCACTACTTTGTTTGACAGCTAATTTCATTTGCTAGGTTATTCATATTCTTAGAAAGTTGTGCCTTGTTGTTAATTTTATCAGATTTATCATTGCTTTGAAAATGGGTACTGTTTATATACTTTGCTATGTGACTGTCTTCCCTCTGAGTCTGAAGCCTAAATTTGAAAATGTCTGTGCAGCAGATTATCCATTCAGGTCAGGATTTATGGAGATCATGTGGGGTGCCGGTTTCTGATAATTAGCATGGGAGTCAGAAGCCAGAGAAAACCAAAGGCTCAGCCTGTCCAGCTGCTGGAGTAGAGAGTCTCCTTTTCCTCACATTGATGCTGAGCTTCTCTACTCCTGGAGACTCTGTCATTACCAAGTCACAAAAAGCTGATGCTTCCTCCCTCATAGGCTGAAATCTTGTGAAAATGGCTCTTTTGGCAGATTTGCAGCCCACTTAAACAATTTTCTTGTGTGACTACCTGCTGCCTTGCAGTGCTGGGGGAGAAAAGGTAAAAATGAGGTTATGGTTGAGCCAGAAACAATGGAGTTTTGAAGGACAGCATCTACCTTATTCCTAGAACCAGTTTTTAAGAGCTCCAATGGGTCAAATACATTTTGCAAAGCAAAGGGGAAAAAATATTTTACAGGCAGTTGTGCATGGCCTAAGATCCCAAAGGGAATAATTGATTTCTACAAATCAGGGGAAAAAAGTATTTTTCAGACTATAGTTTAGAAGAAAATAGGGGAAGAGGAAATCACTTTTTCCACAGCTGAAAACCAATAGGTTTTTCTGGTGACTCTTTGGAGTATAGGGTAAAACAATTATTTTCCTAAAAAAAACAGGAAGCAAAACAAATATGTTAGGAAAATGCTGGTAGAAGTGGAGTGGGAAAAGACTTCATCCCGAACTGATCTGTGAGGACTCACCTGACCAGAACAGAGTGATGGAAGTGCTAGCAGGGCATATCATAGAGACCTCTTATCGGTCATGGTCTGGCACAACTCAGCATAGAACAGGAACTGCTCCGTATCTACTCTGCCTGAGATAGACAGCCTCAGACATGAAATGGAGAGGAATATTGCTCAGCCTCATTCACTGTGCATATAGTGAGAACATAAGAGAGAGTAAAGTATTAAGTGTATGGTGTTGAGGAGGATGCCATCCTCCCAAAGAGAAGATGGAAGATGATTATGATACATTTCCCAAAAACCTTAGAGGCTCTGCAGCATCTCAGGTGCACATCCTGAGCTCTGAGTTGCCTTGTCAGCATTACTTCCTTCTAGTATGCGTGTGAACTCCTTCCCTGTTGAAACCTGAACTATCCAACAATGTTTTTGGGTGGAAGGTGAGTGACTGGCTGCTGTTCACTGTTACTGCCCTCAAAATGGCAAGAGGTGTGGCTAGCATCTCCTGGTGGTCACTTTTCCTTCTTACAGTGCTATTCAGCCAGGTCCTTTGGCAGAGTTTCCTCATCACAGGTTCAAGTTCAAATGTACCCAGGGTGATTTGTCTCTCTACAGGTAGGAGTCAGCTTTTGCTTACGTTCATAGCTAGATGAAGCTTCACATCTTTCCTGTTCTGGTGCTGCCACTAGCTGCTTCATTATTGCTATTGACAGGTGATGTGGAAGCTGCAATTACAGTCTGGGAAAATACTCCTTGCTAGTGTTGGTGGTAAAGCACTAGCTAGAAATGGAAGTAACTGCTGCCATGTTATGATTTACACTTTTTGTATTTGACCATCTCTCCTGGTGCCACCTTGGTCTATGAGCATGGGCATGACCCCTTCATCATGGCTAGCCCTTGAGATAATGCTGAGACTTACTTAATCACCAGTCCCTTTCCTGCCACAGCAGCTACTGCACTGCGGTCTTAATAAAAATGCTGCATAGTGATATATATATGTCCAAGACATAATCAGGGCTCCTACTATGTATATTGTCATTGCCAGAGGGATTTCTTCACCAGAATACCCTTGTGATGGCTGGGATCATGCTCACCGTTCATGGCACCTGTCAGTGATAATTCAGCAGCTCCTGCTGATAAGACAAAAATCTGGTCCAAGATAGTTAATAACAGGGCCACTGCAGCAGCAGTGGAGTGGGCCTGGCAGAAAAGTCAGGCCTACAAAACTATTTACAGAAAAAAAGAAATCGGACTATTCAGTGGCTGAGCAAGAACTGCATAGTGCAGTGCTCGGTGTTGGTCAAGCACCAATCAGATATTAACAGCTGAAGTAACCTATGCTCTCTTTACCTACATTTACCACTAAACCAGTATTCATTATTGTTATAGCTCTTCATTAGACCCTTTCCATGTTCTGAAAGGTTTTTGAAATTTGAGCAGTAGCTGAGGGGTTGTTAATGGTTGTCATCTGGTAACCATCAGTATTTTATCAAACCATGTGGTAGTTTAACTGGGAAGAAAAGGCAAGTGAGTTGTAGTGATGAAGCATGGAAGTGGATGGGAAAGTTGGTATGGGAAGGCAGAAGGTGCAGTGAATGCTTCATCAGTGGCACACTGTAGGTAAGGCAATACTTGGACCATGCAGATGTTAAGCACTGGCACAAATTCCTTCTTTACAGAGTCTGGGATTTCAGGCGAGTTGTGTGTCCCCTAACTACAGCTCATTGCTATCTTGACTTCAGAGGTCTTGAAATGCTGTCCCCTACTTTCTGGAGACCATATCTCTTACTGCAGGTGGGAACATGTCTTTGAGTCAGTGTTTTGCATGCAACCTAGGAGATGGCTAGGACTCCTTTCATGGTCTGGATGGAGATGCTTCTCTTGCTGCAGCTGCTGCTGCTGCTGGTAAAAGGAAGACCATCAACCTCCCCTTCAGACTGGAATTTTCATAATTGTTCTTGAAAAAGTTCCCCAAATACAATAAAGTATCCTTTTTCCTCCCGCCCCACGGCCGCCTGTACTCACTAGATTTAATGAAGCTTCATATTTCTGCCACTACCCCTTGTAGAACAGAACAGAAGAAAGCAGCATAACGCTATCTAAGCATGATGTGAGCAGAACACATTTATTTATGCCTGTTTATTAATTAGACTTCTGTAATGCACTCAGTTTCTCCTCCAGTTTTTGAATAGTAGAAGCATGGGTTTCATTCATCTAACCATGATTTTATGACTTGCAGAATGGCATAGAGTAAAGCATCATGTGACAAATGTGTCTGCCTGCCTTCTTTGGTGGCTTGAGTTTCTGGATACACAGGAATAGAGAGAACCCAGTGGAGAAATAAACTTGAATTGTTTGGGTCTTGGCTACAAGCACGAAGCTGGGAGCTCATTCTGTCTGGCTTTGTGTGCCTGCATCATTCTTTCTGATTCCTATTGGACAGTGAAACCAATGCAAAATTTCAGCAATCCAGAGAAAAGAGAATGTGTACAAAAGAGAAGACAAACAGAAGAGCCGTTAAAATTTCTTTACATATTTGAAGGTTGAAAATGGACTTGGTCTAACTTCTTATATATTACAGCCAGTTACATTTCAACCAAGTATTTCACCATCGAATCCAGGAGCTACTGGTGTAAAGCACCCTCCAAAGCATATTTTCCACAAATGAAACAAGAGATATAAAGCTGGTACCCTTCATAGTCTGTTCCAATGGTTAATAACACTCACTGTGCTTTATTTCTCCTTTGAATTCATCTGGCTTTAACTCCCATCCACTGATTCCTGTTATGACTTTCTCTGCTAGATTGGTTTAATTTTACTTCCCACACCCTCTTCCTTTCAGATTTATTGGACAAGTTCTTCTAAAAATAAAATAAAGCAACAACAGTCTGCAGAGGGGGAGAGAGAAAGAGAAAGAAAGAGACAGACAGAGATAGAAAGAAAGGAAAGAACTGAAAGCATGGAAGAAAGGAAGGAAGGAAGGAAGGAAGGAAGGAAGGAAGGAAGGAAGGAAGGAAGGAAGGAAGGAAGGAAGGAAGGAAGGAAGGAAGGAAGGAAGGAAGGAAGGAAGGAAGAAAAAGAAAGAAAGAAAGAAAGAAAGAAAGAAAGAAAGAAAGAAAGAAAGAAAGAAAGAAAGAAAGAAAGAAAGAAAGAAAGAAAGAAAGAAAGAAAGAAAGAAAGAAAGAAAGAAAGAAAGAAAGAAAGAAAGAAAGAAAGAAAGAAAGAAAGAAAGAAAGAAAAGAAAGAAAGAAAGAAAGAAAGAAAGAAAGAAAGAAAGAAAGAAAGAAAAGAAAGAAAGAAAGAAAGAAAGAAAGAAAGAAAGAAAGAAAGAAAGAAAGAAAGAAAGAAAGAAAGAAAGAAAGAAAGAAAGAAAGAAAGAAAGAAAGAAAGAAAGAAAGAAAGAAAGGAAGGAAGGAAGGGTAGGCACTCTTTCTTTTCATGTTTTCCTGATGTGCAGTTCATTGAGTTATAAAGATAGCCAAACCTAAGGAGTCCTGAGTCAAGATTAACAATGCCATGGAAAGACTGATAAGAGCACGTCAACTATCATTTGCTATTTGTCCTTGGAGTGGCAATTTTAGGGTAGCTCAGGATGGTTGGCTTCTAGGCACTCATAAGGTGAAAGTATAAGAAAATAATGATAAGAACTATAAAGATCGGTTCATTATAGCCTTGCATTCATAAATATTTTTCAAAGGCTCAGCCAAGTATTTTTTAAAACCTGACTTTGTACAGGGCAAATTAAGAACTCAAGAAGTTTTAAACACAACTGTTCTATGCTAGTCCCAAGTCATGTTCACTGCCCTGCTTTCCCCTTAGATAACAGGTTTCCCCACATGGTTCACTTTCCTTATATAACCAGGACTCAGAATACCCCATTGAAGAGAGCCATGCTGCTAATATCTTGTCTCCAATTCTTTGTGAATTTAAACATCTTCTCTTGATCTCTGAGCTGAATGTAGTGATGGAAGCATACATCTGGAGAAGAACCCTCCATTACCTGTGTCTATAACAATTTTAGTTGTTCAGGTATGGGAAGAGACTGTGAGATAAGCTGTGTATTTTGCTACTGTCATGTACATAAGCAACCATATGCACTTGAAACAAGAGTCCAATGACAATGGCTCTGTTATCTTTGAAAGCCTTTAATGAGCTCCATATGTCTAGCAATCTGCAGCATGAATTCGAGGCACAAATTAAAATATGGCTTTTTTTCTCAAGGACTCATTGGCTTATTCCTATGGACCATGTTCTGAACATTGTTAGGACACTGGGAGGTGGATGTCTCTGGATAGTGTCGCAGGTTGCTGATCTGAATCCTGTAGCAAGCCAAGGCTTACAAGGATAGGTAACAGGTTTTATTAAACCAACTGTTGGAGAAAGTAGAGGAGGTCTCAGGAGCACAAACTCTGATGCCAAAAACTCAGCTCTTTTTTCCCCTGCCTGTATTAGCTGGCTTAATAAGACCTCTCTGTGAAACATTCCAGTCCTGTACCTTCAGATCACGATGGCTTCAGCAATAAGGGTCTCCACGAAAAGAACTGAGAAGGTCAGATTTTCACTCTTATAATGCTGTGAACATCTAGTCTAGCATAAAAATAGAGCTATGGTGTCATTACTAGAGATAGGTTTAGACAAATGACTGTTATCTCTGTGCATTTTTACAAGACTTTTCATGTGGAACTGAATTCTGTTTCCTGAGCTCATCTACAATCACAACAAGGTGAAATTCTATTCTGCATATCTTACAGCACTGTCATGAACAGCAGCAAGCTGTGTGTGATTGCTAGCTTAGAGTAGGTTGTTTCTGTACTGTACCAATCTACCTGGAATTTGATACAGCAGTTACTGACAAAGTCTTCCCTACTAGCAGCAAAGGTTCGTTGTCGCTCCAGCCACCTTCAATCACAGCATCCCAACTTGAGGCTTTGGGAATATTAAAGGATTCTCACAGGAAAAGTCTTTGATGATTTCAGTGATGCGTTACGGACAGGCTGGTGCCTTGCTCAGCAAATGATCTGTAGCTCTGCAGCTGAGAAGTGATGAAAACGAACAATCAAGCTCTCTTTGTGATGTTATGTTGTTGCGACACTGCTGTATTTGAGGTTCCTCATCCTCATGGCTTAGCCAAAGGCACAAACAATGTGGAGTTAGCCAAGGATGTCCATCAGTCTGGAAGAATCTTTGCTTACTTCAGGCACAGAAAAGGGGACAGATTTTCAAGCAACTGGCTTCCTTGCAGTGGTAGTAGCAGCAGATTTTTTCTGATGTTTTTCAAAGAAGAGAAACTGGTGAAATCTGGCTATTTTGCTTGGGCATTTAGCTTCAGCCAAAGGCTAAGTGACCTCTTCTGCTTCTTGTCGATAGGGTGAAATAACCTCAGTTTGCTTTATAGTAGAAATTGCCTTGAGATTATCTAATGAAGGTGTTATTATCATTATTATGAAGTGAATGGGAAAAGTGTTTGGATAATTGGCAGAAGAGAAAATGAGAACAGTGAACAGTTACAACTCTGAGGCCCCTTGGCAACAGATACCTTCTTAAGCGTATCTGAAACAGGCAGCTCCCTTGATAAGTAGAGACCTCTCTGCTGACGAGCCAGCTTCCTCTAGAAGTGTAATTGTGAATTTAAATGCACAGGAACCAAGAAACAGAAATAACAAGGTTCTTGATTTCCACCCCTCCCACTAACTAAATATGCGTTTAGTGCTGATTAACTTAGAGGTATAGACCACATTCCCTGGCACAAATTTGTCTCCTACTATTTGTTAGGCTGAATAGCAAAGAAAAAAATTTCCACATTTGCATTAGCATGTCCTTGTTTTGTTCTGGTTTTTTGGTGTTGTTTTTTTAAAAAAAAGCCTGTTGATTTTACTGCTAGAAAATTAAGTCTGGATTCCTCTGAGGAGAGGACATCTTTCTCCCACTCCACTGAAAAACAGGAGTAAAAAGATGGAGCAAATATTTTAGGGTATATTCCTATAGCAGCCTCAGGTCCTATCTCTGCACCTGCCTCTCCACTCTCGGGAGTGGTGGAAATGCACCAGGCAGATGAAAGTCTGTCAATGCTGCTCTGCCGAGGGAGGAGATGTGTAGTGTGAGACCAGCTAACATCCTGGGATGCTGAGATTGGGTCCCTGCTGCCACTCGTGATGCTGTTCTCCATCCAGGGAGGCTCCAGCTGCGACGCTGTAGGTGCTCATCCAGTGTTTTTTTGCTTGCCTATTTTATTTTACCTTTTTAAATTTTATTTTGACTTTTAAATAGAGGGCTCAAATGCCTTTTTTTTTTTTTTGGCCAGAGTATATTCCACCTGGCCTCTGGTTGTTGTGCCAGGAGGTCGTAGATCTGCCCTAGGTTCTACAACATGTCAGCTAACCCAGTGCAGGTCTCTCCAGCACCATCCCAAGGAGTCTAAGAGGGAAACAGTGGTGCCAGTTTAGACCCCCAAATTTTTTCCCTAAGTTACAGCATGATATATTTATTCTCCCGAAACACTCATAATAGTTCTCATTGGCTTAGTTTTCATGGAGTAAAGTTTTCTACTGAAAATAAAAGAAAAAGAAACCTGATCCGAATATTTCTTCTTACAAGAAAATACATGTTTTTATTCTTGGTAGGGATATTGTTTATAAATAGAGGATGGGGAGGGATCTAGCGTGCAAACCAATTATACATTCCTTTCCTCCTCTTCCTTTTGCATTCTTGTAATTTTTGGTTTTCAGATAGCCTTTTTTGTCCAAAGTTACATGTTATTATGCTCCTAGCTGAAACATCGAAATCAAGGACAGTGCATTTTGACTGTTGTAATGAGATAGGAAGCATGATCGAATGTGTAGGGACTGAGGCACTGCATGGTAGCTGCTGAAATGACTGCTAGGGAAGGCAATTTTCTACTTCGTGTCCCTTTTCTCCATTCCTACTCATTTATATAGATTGTAAGTTCTTAGCATGTTCCTGTGAATCTACACAATGCCTTATACAACATCACTGCAGTCTCAGTTGGAGCCTGTAGAGCCCCTTGTCAGAACGTATAATAAATACTTACAAACAAATGATAATAAATTCTAATAGCAGTTAGTGCCACATGAGGATATCACAGAGGCACTGATTGTTCTTTCATTACATTGAGAAACAGAAACATTCAGGCAATCAACACAGTGAGTTCAAGGCCTGGCCATCAGCACTAATAATGTCACTTGTCACCAAACCTAAGCAGAAACCTGCCAGAGGAGAAAAGGGCGAACAGCTACCACCCACCCTTAAAGCAACCTAACATGAGACAGCCCAGATCATTTTTCAATGTGAAAAATTCAGTTTTTTTTTTTCGCCTGAAAATAAACCACTGTTAGAATAAACCACAAATGCCACAACCCTCATGGCTCTCATTTGCCTCCTGCAGTCTGATCACACGAATAAAGTATGAGAGCATGAAGCAGCTCTCCAGTCAAGCTGAAAGAGGAGGAGCTGACAAGCCAAGGAAATGTTCTCCTGTAACCTTGAACTTGTATTTACTTCCCTCTGAAAAAAAGATGTCTCAAGGCAGACAGGGGTGGAGGTGAATTGCTTCACAACATCAATACCATGTTATAAATACCTCAGAACTGTGGTAGCCTGAAGGTTTTGTGGCCTCCACGGAATTTAAAATCAACCTACCACAGAGCATTTCCTTTTTTCCCTTAAAAAAAAATAAAAAAAATCCAAGCTGAACTTGTTGCAATTATAAGTCGTTGGAAAAAGAGGGCTAAACAAAGGAATAACTCCTGTTCAGTGATTCAGTGTTCCAGCTGACGGAGAGCTGAGCCAATAATCTGGGTGATACTCTAGAGAACTAGGGTAGGGCTGAGGAGCTATCCTCAATTCCTTGCACATCCACAAACTGTGTAATACTGGACAAGTCAGTAAGGCTGATTTGTTCATCAGTACATCCTTTCTGAAATGGGTGCACTCCTTCCCTATTTTATAGCATAGCTGTGGGAATAAAAATCTTTGAAGTCTGTTAAAAATGATTTGCACAGGCAGGAGGGCTTCTAACTGTCCATGCCACTCAGGCATCCCATCAATTATCAGATGGAGGAAAATGAGATATGACCCCAAAACTTGGTCTCTCCATTCTTTACATGCTCTGTAGTGTTCAGCACATGATGAAGTGTCTGGAAAACCAGGATAATTCTGGAAATGTTCTGAAAAGCCTGTGAGTGAAGGTGAATAAACTTCCTGTGACAGATTGAGTCTTTGGGTATTTCCTTCTTCAGCTTTTCTTGGAAACATCTGAGAGAAAAATAGTTAAGATAAATATAAATACATAAATCTTCAGCTCTTCTGTTGTGAAAAGGAATGGAGAAAGACACAGATAGATTTCATAAGAGCTCAGAAAACATAGACATGCGTGAGCACCATACAAAGGCAGGGAGATAGCAAACAATACGAAAAACTTTCCAATCTCTGGTGGTGTGAGAGGCTGATGGACTCCAGAAGCCCTGCTGCTTGCTTTCATTGCTGCTGATATACAGAGGGTCATGAAAAGACAAAGCCAAGTCCCCAGGAGGGTCAGTATTTGAAGTCCAAGGGAAGAATGAAGAGGGATAGGATGTAATGGAAAGCATTGGGAAAAATTAATGACATTAGTAAAAAAAATTTTCCATGACCCACCCTGCATTGGAGTTTATTATAGTTTTTGTCCTAAGGAAGAACAATGAGGATTAGAAAGGTTGTTGAAGACGACTGAAAAAAGACCGAATACAGGTTTTGGAGACAGGTTGAGTGTGGGAATGACATGCTATATCCTAGACGTAGCAGTGGAAAAGAGAGAGATGAGATGGTAAAAATAAAAAGATTATTAATCATGTGATTTAGTCAAACCTCCGTTGGAAAAACAAGATAGAAACACTGAAGGTGTTAGGATCTTACTTTATGATAAAGTGGAATACTACTCTACAGGTACTTACTTTTTTCCTAAAACTACTTTTAGACAGCAAAATTAGATGAACTGAATCTTACCTGTGGGATAGACAGCAAGGTACTGTACCTAAATCTCCTAAACCCCAAATCCACATCCAGCCATTGAGCTATATTGTCCTTTCATGTGTTCATAAATTCCTCCTGCTTTTATCATCCTGACCTCAAATGATGTTTCTAAACATGCTATCTGATGGTGTAACGGAAGTCCTTGCTAAACAGAGGTACTGACAGGTATTTTCAAATTGAAAGGCAGTGAACAAGTCAGTTCTGTTGTTTGCTGAGGCTTTACAGAGCCCAGGAATGGGCACCTGAGTAATTTCTGTGGCTGGTCGCCTTATTGGTATCCTCAAAGCAGCTGATCTGAAAAGTGGAACTGGGATTTTAGGAAATTCATGGACATTTGCATTCACAGGGGAAAGAAAGAAGAGGGTAAGAATAAAAGCCAATTAAGTACTTTTTTTGTCTATATTTAGCTGCTATATCAAGACCCCTGAAAAACAGGGGTTGGTATCTGTCTGCTGTTCTTATGACAGTGTTGCGCAGCAGGCATATGATGGGAAAATTGAGACAGGTGTCAAACACAGACCTGATGCAGATGAAGAGTGGTTAATAAGCAGGGTGCTAACATGCATCATTCAGATCCATGTAATCAGACCAGACACTTTATCGAATCCAGGATGAAGTTAAAGGTGTCACTTTTCTAGGCATCAAAAAAACCTCCCAAAAACCCCAAACTCGTGAATGAGAATCTATGCACAAGATCAAAATACATGCACCCCCCTGCTGACATGAAAAGGACTAATTAATTATCTAAGTTGTCACATCCACAGCTATTCTACATTCTGTCTCACACGTATATTCTCACTCTATCACAGCTTTTTTTTTTTAAGGACATAAAGCAAAATTTAAATTAGCCACCTATAAAGCTATGTCTGATATTAGTGATCACAACATTTTAAACACAGTGAGAGAAAGGAAGAAAGAAAGATAGACTGAAAAAAAACCCCACTCAACATATAGAAGGAAGGGTCAGGGAGATGCAGAAAATATCACAGAACCGCACAGTAACAGGGGAAGTAAACAGGAGGAACATGTGTGTGTATGCACATGCACGCACACTCTCACACAATATCTCTTCCTGGCTTAATAACGGTTTATAGCTGCACCTAATAGTTTATTTCGAGTAATCAGTTACTCACTACCAACTGTCCTTCTCTAAACCTCTAAACTCTTGTCTCCTAAACAAACAGAGCATCAGGCAGCTGTCTTGTCTGGTTTTTCGTGTTTAACCATAGGCTGAAAATCAAGCACTTCTGAAAAAAAAATTAACCCCTTCCATTTATTTTACCTTTGGAAATTTATTCTGATTTAGCTGTGTTTTCCTCATCTCATCAGATTTCTCCATTTCTGTCTTTAGCTTGTCCTTTTTTCACATTGCTCTCTTACTCACTGTATTTGCTGTACTTTGTTGAACTCACGAACAGCTTCGGCACTGACATGCGGTAGAGTGCCACAGCTGATATTTCCCGCTGACGAATGTGAAAGGATTTACTGCTTTAAGATCAAATGAAATCAAGATAGAAACCAACCCAGGATTTATTTTGCAAAATTCCAAATTTGCTTCTTCGGCCTTTAACTTGCATTCACCTTGGGACAAAGAGCATCACTCTTTCTGTTGCTGGAAAACAGCATTTTTATAGTATAGATACCAAAAATAATATTTTCAGAGTTTTAAAAATGGAGAAACAGAAACTGCAGTACAGAATCCCAGGAGATCTAACTGAAAGTTTATAATTGCATTTAAAAATATCAGTAAGTAGACCTCTTCTGATTTTAGAGTAAACCAGCTCATTTTTTAAAGAAAAACAGAACTCTAATGAATATTGAAATACAGTTGTGTTAAAAAAAAGAAACCCAAAATATTTTCAGATTAACAAGAAGTTCCCCAAACCTGAACCCAAACTCCACTTTCTATTTTTAAGTCAGCTCTGAAGTTTCGTAGATCTTAAAAAGACAGCTGTGACCTTTTAGTCTGACAACCTAGAAAACACTGACCCATTAATTTAGCTCCATAATTCCCACATCAAGCCAAATCATCTGAAGATGAGCTAAACTAGATCTCATAGGGAAATACTGATTTTTTTTTTTAAGATTTCCAGGGAAAGGTGGTCTATAGCAGCATATGATTTGACAGTTCTTTACCTAAATCATTAAAAATGAGCACTTTGAATTTCCTGTTCTCCATCCTCCAGTGCCCGGTTCTTGTTACACCTCTGAGATTAAACCTCTCAGCTAGATTTGGAAGTTGTCTTCTGTTGTAAACATTCTCCCTGTTTCATACAGGACTATGTCTGAAAATATCCTCTCTATCACCAAAAAAGTGTAAAATACGACATAGCTTGAAGGTAAAACCAGATGTCTTGGTCACAATTTTTCATAGTGTGTCCAGTTAAGAAAATAATGCAATTCTGAAAATTTAAAAAAAAACCCCACACAACAAAAAAGGAAAAAAAAGGTAGAAAGTTAGCCAAAGCTAAAACAAATTGGAAAGAAACTTCAAAGCATATGCAAAAAAAGAAAAAAAACCCTTAAACGGACTCCCACACACTTCAAGGTCCCTGCTTGCCACCCTGACTGTCCCTCACTGTCTGGGTGCCATCTCCCTGTGGCATCCCAGGGGATGCTCAGCCTAGACTGGCCAGGTGGTGATGGCATGGGGCAACTTCTGATGGCATCAAACCAGATTCAAACTGCTGCCTGTCTTGCTCCAAGATCGCTCCTTACTGTTAAAAATTTATGCTATGTTAATGTGCCTTTTCAGGTTGACTCCTCCTTTTCAAAAGTAGTTTTGAAATTACCCACTGACTGTTTAGTCCAGCTGATACTCATTTATTTACTATGATGGGTTTTGGCAAACACTCTCCAGAGACTGTTGTGTGTTTTATCTGCACACACTGTGTGCTTTCACATTTTCATCTTAGCAGTAGCTGTTGTTCTGGCCATTTTCCAAGAATGTTTGCTTGCAGGGATTGCGCAGGCACCTGCATACGACCAAGTGTCATCTGCAGCTCAGCTATGCTCAAGAGGTCTGTGGGCCTTTAGCCATGTTATAATACAGTTACCACAGACGTGAGATCATCTGTATGGAGATTACTGATATATAGTCAAAGGGTATTAGTGGAGTATAGTTAGGACAGGATTTGGACTCCCTAATATCAGATGCCAAAAAGTTAGTTCTTTGGGTCTAGGCAAGATACATTTTACAGTTAAGGGAGAGGAATCAGCGTTACTCGAAGCTGATTCATCTCAATTCTCTTAGAAAGTCATTTTAGAATGGGAAATATTTCTGTTGACACTGACAAAAACCTATAATGACTTGCTTTGAAGTCTATCAAAAACTGTTAAATGTCTCAATCACAGAAGGGTGGTACAAGCTTGTGAGCAAAGGTATTGAGAACTGTCTCCTGTTTCCTTCTTTTTTGTCACTTATTTTGTTAGCATTCTTTTCTTAGCCATTCTCATGTTTTCCTAGACCTTTGAAAGAAATAGACTCAAAAGCAGGCAAATGAGAGGGATTAGTATGTTCGATCATAAAGTGGGATTGTCCTAGAAAGTGTGATAGAAAATTTATCAAGGGAAAAAGGAAAGATGCAATGTAGTAGGTAAGTATTAATCCTAGGGCTGGTGAACTGAAAATGGGAGCTAAGTTTTTGCTGGGAATAGCAGGGACTGTCTCAGGTGTGAGTTTTACCATAGGTGAGAACTATGAGTAGGGGTCATTGCGCTTCTCCATCACCAGCTGTAGATTTGCAGGGTATGCTGACTTTTGCTCATTTTTCAAGGAAATTTTCCAACCTCCAGTGAAAAGGTAACCCTGTAAGTGTCTAATACCTAGACATCCACATAGCTTCACATCAGATATTTTTCATATAATCACTGTTTACATCTAGTCTGTGTTTTGTACACCACATGCAGTTTGCTTTGGAACAGCCAACAGAAAAAACAGCTTCTTAGCACACACACACACACAGAGACACACATACATAGAAATACAGAGAGACTTGCTATAAGGCAGAGGGCCCATACTTTTGATACAATCGTCAGCCTGGCTTTGTGCGTACATCAGAGCAAGAGAACAAAAGACAGGGGGATCATAACAGTACACTAATCTGATCTCATTCTCGCTCTTTCTCTGAAAAAAGAGAGACCATTTCACAACATCTGAGAAGCACGTTTTTTTCATATCTATCTAAGCACTCTTTATCCCAAGGCATGTGGTTCAATTCTGGCTTGAGATGAGAAGTCAGCCAAATAGGGTTCAGTGGCATATAAAGGATTCGCACTCAGGAGAACAGCCTGCTTCAACTCTAATTGCAAGATAAACACACAAAGAGTTTCTGATGGCTTGGGTACCACACAGTAGTCAAATGCTGCCTGTACTACATTTTTTTTTCTTTTATTTCCTTTTTTTTTTGTTTTGTTGCCCCTGGATTATGAAAATGTTCTTTATGACTGATCTGAAACAAAATCCTTACTTTCCTGTTTATTCAGAGTAAAATCAGTCAAATCAAATCACAACAAAACACAACGCCCTGCTGTCACTGGTTGTATGAGACATTTAGAGACTTAGAAAAGTGTCTGATCCTACTTTATAGCAAAGCACTGCAAACCAGCAGCCCAAAACAGAGCCCACTCTGAACAGGTAGAGGAATTTATAGGCTTTTCTCTTGGGGAATTGGTGGGAAGGATCCTACCTCTCCATGCCCCTCCTCTTGAAGGGTGAAGAGGAGATGTGCTATCTAAACAGATGTCCCTTCCCTGGAGTGCCTCAAGGATACAGACATCTAGTCTGAAGAAGATCTTCTGTTTCTTACCTGCCTGGAGCTGCCCCAACCCTCAAGAAGTCCAGAGTCTTCCCTTGAGTGATTGAATATTTATTGTCTTGGACACCACATGTCTGGATGACACCTACCCTTCCCCAAAAAGAGTAAGTTCAAAATCTAGCAGTTTACTATGTATAGTGGACTGTAATTCTTATTTAGCTTGGCTTAGTTTACGGACCATCATTGTTGTTTCACAACAGGTAAACATCTAAGACCATAGGAACTAAATTCTGAGGGTCAGCTTCTCCCTCCGACAGAATTATTTTCTCTGTAGACTGAGACTCTTGAATCACACATTCCTACTGTTTTTTCAGTGGTATGTGCCACATGGAGAGGTGGTGGCATCCTCAGTAACAGATTTGGATAGGGAGTGAGGTTCATTTTTCTCCTTCCTAGTTACCAGGCAGGCTGTACAGTGGCAAAAATTGTGTATTTTGCTAAGCAATCACTGCTTCAGAAAGACACGAGCTTTTGTGTAAAGAGAGCGGACTGAAAGAGCCAAAAGCCCCACAACTGCATCTAACTTATGCTCACATATGGTTTTATAACAGGCCATTAGCAGCTTTGAGAAAAATGGATTATAAACACTTGGTTTAATTCTTCAAATGGAGGCTGAGAATTGTTTGCCACCTTCAGAAAAGCATCATTCTCTTCAGAAAGGATGAATTTGTTTCTTCTTAAACTGCCTAATGAGATGAACGAATATCACACAACAATAATTTCTTCTAATTATAGGAAGTGGAGAATAAATTAGAGCAGAGAAATATCTATTGCTCTTTTCTGTACAGCAGCATTTTCAGTGTTCATCAACATTGCCCCTAAGGCAGAAATAGAGTCATGCATGATCAATTTACCTTACAAGTCTTCCAAAATAGTTCCCTGTCTCCATTTAGCACTGTCAAGGTTTTTTCTAATCTGCCATTTCAGACAAGATTTAGAGCTTCCACACTTTGATTCTTTGGATGAACGAGGATTAAAGTTTTCATTGCTTGTTTGTAATGAGGCAAGTTGTAGCTCTAATTATGTAACCAATTTGCTGCAGTTAACTCTTGAAAAGAACAGTCCAGTTAGAGGTACATTTTGTGTTGATGAGGTCTATAGTCAATGGAGACAGTGTAAGTTGAAAGTCAATGGCATCTGGGTGCCTAAGACTGAAATGGCTTTGAAAAATCCAGCGATAATCATTGAATGACTGGAAAAATAGGCACAGATAACAGTGACCGCTTAAGGCTAATATAAGGAAATCCAAATCTCTCTGTGTGTTTTTCTTTGCATTAATGCTGTTCTGAGATCAGAGGAATTTCATTAAAAGACCCAAGCTACTTAAGATCTATCACAGATCTAGCCTCCAAGTAATGCATCGACCAATTTTGAGGGAAAAGAGACCTTTCTGGTCACCTGCATTACACAGGCAGTAGAAATACACACTTCACTTTTTCTTAAAACCAATAACTTCATACCAAATTCACAACTTCTAAGAAGATATCTTGTCTTCTTCAAAGGACTCCTAAATATTGAAAGTTCATTGGTAAATTGCCCCATTTTTTAATTCTCCTTTCATTAAAAATGAGCAACTTACTTTTCGTTGATTGTTGCTTGCTTCAGCCTCCAGACTTGGGATTTTCTTTTCTATTTAATGATACAGCATTAAAAGGAGATGCACATTTCTGGTATATTCTGTGGCAGTACTCTTACATCAAGATCCTATCGCTTCTCTACATTCTTTTTCATTAGATAAATTTATACCAGATTTTTTCAGATTCTCATCAGAAGAGTATTTATTCAGGTCCTGGGGGAAAGCTTTGGACAGAAGAGAGTAGTTGGCAGGTCTTGGTACTTCTTTGGATGAATATTGTATCCAGTCTGTTATCTCTGTATACTAGTCATGGCCTTTTAGAAAATCACTGTTTTTTCAAGGTGTGGTCCCAAAGTTCACATGTGCAGTCCTCGCTTTTCAGTCCCAGATGAATTATGCTTTGCTGTAATACAGTACAGGTTGTTCGTCCACAGCAGACCTATAACATTATTGACTCAGTACTGATGGTTGAATATTGTTATTAGTCAATCCTCAGCTCTTCATATTATCAACAAAGCTTTTTGCAATGATATATTCTTCCAGTTCATTGACAAAAACTATCCATGAAGAATGCGTTAAAAGCACTGTAAACAATTTGCGATATCTCACTTAGTGCAGTAGGTGTATATGTGTGTGTTTCTGTATCTGTGAGTACTTTCTAAACGGAATTATTTTACTGTTGCTATGTGAGTTTAGATGTGCACAATCAAGTGCTTTGTTAAAGTACTGTGCAATGTGTAATGGGCTTGTTGTCTCGTGCAAAAAAGACAATGGCAAGGTTAGGTTTGCTACCGGTTAAGAGATACTCATCTTTAATTGAAGTGGTTCAATGGTGGTAAATTTTCCAATGCTGCAAGTGAAAGGCTTTTGGAACATCCTTGGGACATCCTTGAGAGTACAGGAAAGGAATAAAATATTTCAGAGGCCAGTGCAATTGCTTACACTGCTTCTGCTTGTTGGCAGCTTAACATGGCAAACATGAAAGCCACTCTTGCATCTTTACAGAGTTCCAGTGTGCTTCAGAAATTCTTCCTTGAGACAACCAAAGTAAATACATAAATATTTTTTAGCCCAAAATAAAACCATACTTAAACTTTGGAGTTATTTCTTCTCTTCTCATGGAGGCTTCATAGACTACTCTTTTACTGAGACAAAGAGCTCTGGCCCTTTGGACTGAGAGAATTGTGACTCACATTTTAAGATCCAGAGCCTCTTTGCTCTTGCCTTAGGGCCACAATAACAGGTATGGATGAGAAATTTCTTCCCTTTAGAAAAAAAAAAAAAGTAAAAGGAAGCATGAGGGATTTGGAGTACAGTTTATTGTGGAAGAGTCTGGCAACTTTACTTATGGGATTGTAATCTGAATGTGACTTTTCTGGCAGGAAGCATAAAAAAAAAGTATAAAATATTTCCATATTAGGTTAGAAAAGTTCTTATTAATACATAGAAACCTGAACTCATTTAAGCACACTTGATGGAGGGTCAGAAGCAGCAAACAAAAAAGATAGCCTAAAGTGCCCTTTGATTAAAATATAGGCACCTACATTTAGGAAAGTGAGTTTTGCAATCCCTCACTGCAGCTCTTGGGGTGGTCCTACTGGGAGTTCCTTCCACAGATTTCTAGGTTTCAGAAAAAAGACATCCTTATGCTAATTTTTCCTATGCTCATCTGGACTACCCTGAATTCAGCTGAGGTTGTTGATGTGGTGTTACATGTGCCTTGTTACAATAGACAAATTGTTCATGCAACCTTCAGGGAAGTGGGAATCTAAGATTCAAATGTTTGGTTCTAGATCACTTCTAACGTTTACTGAGGAATGTCTAAATATCCTTGAAACTATAAAATTAGGTTCCCTCTTTGTCAACCTTCCCTTACAACCTCTAAGTTGGATTTCTTGCCTGCAAAGTGTCCGTTCTCCTACTAGACAGGCAGAGTGGCTTTCCCTCAGTATTTGCCAGAATGACATCACTCTCCTGGTCTTTGGAATGGAGGTTCAGAACTTATCTAACATCCAGTCCCTCCCCATCTTGTGCAGATGTTTCTTACCCATAAACCCCAGTGACCAAGCAGCAGGGGTTTCCTTGTGAATTTTGTCCCCAGTTCCCTTTGAGAAAACAGTAGGCTAGAGCTATATTTGATAGAGGTGCTTTGTGGCAGCCTCCATGCTTATATTCAAGTTAGAGAAAAATTTTCAGACATGTTTTTGCTTGACACTTCCTAGTGTTGCCAGCTCTGAGCTGCTGTTTGTTGTGGCTCTCAGTCTAGGATCTCAACACTCCATCATGCATAGAAAACAGTCTTGTCTCAGCACAGCCAACTCCACTGCAAGACATGAAAGTTTAAATTTCAGGCCTAGGACAGCAAATATGTCCATTTGCTGGATCTGGACCATATCTCTTAAATGTCCAGAAAATAAAAACGCTGGTGAAACCGGATGAATCTCTTGACATCGTTGACTGTTTCAAAAAGTCAGTCTGAAAGCAGGAATGCAAGGCGTATAGGCAAGTTGGCCCAAACTCACTGCTGGCATTTGTGAGTGCAACTTCTCAATATGGTCATGCCTGTTTATACCAGAGATGTATTTATTCTGCTCTGTGAATTGAATGGGACCACATGGATTAACATTTAGAATACAGTGAAGACCTTGTCAGCTCCCCCCCAATGGCTTCCTTGATTTTGAAGCTGCTGTAAAATAAATTGCTGTATCACGTTCCCAGATACTATATTTTATTTACTGGTGTTGAATGGTTATCTATGTTACAAAAACAAGTGGGATTTTTCTGGCAGATTTTCAGGATATAGTCTGTGATGGATGTAAAGTGCTAAACCACAAAGAGCATACGAAATGGTGAATGTGAAATGTGAATTCTCACTATTTCTTTATGAGGAATGGTTTTCTCCCCATAGAAACCTTGCCATGCAAAACAGTGAATAACAAGTAAGATCCACATTACAGTGTGCATAATAAAGCACTGATCACCTGCGGCACTGGCAGGCTGCAATGGTGAGCAAGCAGTGCAGCAAGGCAATGCTTTCAGAGTTATTAGCAGAAAACAAGAAGTAATGATGATTACTTATTTGCCATCACTTCTTTTCTTTATGAATGATGGTCACTGGGAGAATATCCACTAACTGGCTGTCGTGAGCCCGCTACTTTTCACCAGAAGCTTTTACTGCTGCCATTACATTCTGTGTTGCATTGGCTGCTAATATTCCTCCCAAGCACAGTTTCCATCATACTATTTGTCCCTCTGCTGAAATAAGTTACCTGCCATGGCCTTGCCACACAAGACCAAAAGGATATTGGTTGTGGATGCCCCATCACTGAAAGTGTTCAAGGTCAGTCTGGATGGGCTTTTAGCAACCTGATCTAGTGTAAGATGTCCTCGCCAATGGCGGGGGTGGGGTGGGGTGTGGGCTAGATGATATTTAAATGGTCTCTTCCAACGGAAACTATCCTGTGGTTCTATGATTATTTGATATGTCTGCAATACACAGTTAAGAGCAGACTCATAGACTCATGAGTGTGCTATCTCATATGACTGGCACACATTGCTGCTTATAGCCTGTCTGCAAAACCAGCTGCAATAATCCACACTCAGTTCTGGAAGAACAGAGCTCAATTTCTGCTGGTTGGATGTGGTCTTACCATGGTGCACTTGTCCCACCCCGATTGCTAGTGTAGAACATGGGCAGTTCTGGTTCAGTCTGTATGTCCTGAATTTGCTCCTGAGTCTGCGAATTGGATAGTACACCTCAAATCTATCTATCCCCACTTTATCCTGATTAAAGTTTTTGTGAAGTTTTGTGATGTTGATAGCGGGTGGGTCTGCTCTTGTTGCCAGACTGACCAGCAGTGAGCTGAAAATACAGATATAACAAAAGACCCACGAGAGTTTATGTGCACTTTTGGAAAGTGGAAGTGGAACAAGGTTAAATACCCATCCTGAAAATGTACCTCCTTTGTAATAGTTTATCTGTGATGAATTTTCAAGAATTACAGTGGAGTTGGAAAGTGATGGCTGTTATCAGTCCACAAACACATCTAAAACCTAGAAATGTTGACAGTACGTTGCTTTCAACCACAGCCTTTTGGCAGCAGATCAGATTATATATGTGAGTCACCCAAATAACACACTTTCCCAGGTGGGCATTAGCAGAACCATCTGGCAATTAGAAGTCTCCGGGCCAGTCAATCCAACTTTGAGCTGGATTAATTTGGAAGTTTCAAACACTGCCATTGCTTCTTGATAGTCATAGAGGTTTTTGACCCTTGTGAATCAGGCAGCCATTTGATTGGGAATAGAAAGAATTATTCAGTTATTTATCTTCAGCCTTGTTCAGCTTTCCATGAGGTCAGTCTAAATCATCTGTCACAGAGCATATATATTGAGCAAGTGTATATGCATGGCTCAAATCCATCCATTTTTGGGGATGAATAAGTTGGCTGAGCATGCAGAGAAGATCTGTAACAATCTTGGAGCTTTATGTGGTGTGGCATACTGTGGGCAATTTTGGACATGGTACCCAGTGTTGATAATTCACAGAAATGGTTTAGCTTTTGCTGTATTTCAGCAGTGACAAAAGCTCCCACAGACTCACCGTAAGCCCTCTTGATAACAACTGACAAAATCTGTATCTTCCAAATATATTATATCATTAGATGAAGTGGACAAAAACAAAACAAGTATGTTTATGACTTAGCCTGAGGAGATAATTAACTTCTGAGTGCTGAGATCCTTGATTGCATTCCTAGCATGATCTTAATTGGTAGTCTGAACTTGTAAAAGGTTGTAGTGTTTGGAGGATGTCTGAAATGGTTTACTGAGAAATTGTTTGTTCACGAATTTGAAAGGTAATACAGACAAATACCTTTTCCTTTGCCTTTGTTGTAATTGTTGTGGTTGATAATGATGATAAAAATAATCTATTACAGCAGACGCAAAGGCACCAGACTATGCAAAAAGAACATGTATCAAAATGTATTAAGCCCCTTCAGGGAACTTCAAAAGAAATAGTAAGTTTTACAAAAAGGGCTGAGTACATACTAGATGATATTACTTTGAAAACCTTATTGCCGCTTCAGAGGGTGGTACAGTACTTTTCTCTGCTGTCACCGTTGACCCCTTGGGTGTCTTGAGAAAGAATTTTCATGATCTAAATATTTTGCATGGAACTACGTTATGTTGTACATGCAATATGATGAGTTGGTAGTGTAATACGAAAATGCAATTCTGGTCTGCTGATTTATCCTGCTGTTACATGTGTGAGGCCCTGGATGGAGATGAAGTTAGCTCTAAAAAATGAAATGTTGACTTTATGTTCGGGCAATTACGTTTTTGCTGTTTTAGAATGAGCTGTAAGTCTTTCTGTTGACCTGCTGGACTAGCTGAATCTTATTATGTGCTTGCGTTCACAACAGGTCTACATAGCACGATGTATTTCCATGCAGGGACACTAAAGCTATGAGCTAGTAAGGATACCAGCAGTAAAGCTGCTATGATATGGTGCTTCAGTCACAGAAGGACTAATTAGCTCTGCTGAGACACAGACTGTAATGGCCTGGGAAGACCCAGACCTGTTTCCCATACATGCACTGGGCTGTACATTGCACTTTGTGGATCTATCCTCAGAAGGCTGAAAGATGCATTAAAGGGCTGATTGATGAGGAGAAATAACAAACTACCTCTTCAAGATAACTGCAATAGCAACAAAAGCTCCAGAAAAACAAGAAACTGTTTAGGTATGCTGCTTTTCTGAGGCCAGCTAAAATCTCTGCCCTTTATCTGTCTGAGTTATAGGCACCTGGCTACCAGGTGCAGGCCTCCAAGCTCTCTGTGTGATCAGAGAGGGCGACAAAATGCAGCCTTTATTCTGACCAAGGACAAATCCATAGAGTACAAGAGATCATGTTAATCTCACTTAAATTTAGTCATTCAAAGGTTGGGAATGGGTGAAGGCAGTCCTAGATGCCCTTTAAAGTCAGTGTTGGCAAATGGACTGCAGGTGATATAACATGATAATTTATATCAGACAGGACAGACCTTATTGTGGCCTTTCATTACTTCAAGGGGGCATATAAGAAAGATGGGGACATACATTTTAGTAGGGTCTGTAGTGATTCGACAAGGATTAATGTTTTAAACTAAAAAAGGGTAGATTTCGACTAGATATAAGGAAGGAATTTTATATAATGAGCATGGTGAAATGCTGGCACAGGTTGCCCAGAGAGGTGGCCGATGCCCCATCCCTGGAAACATTCAAGGTCAGGTTGGACGGGACTCTGATCAACCAGATCTAGTTGATGTCCCTGCTCATTGCAGAGGGGGTTTGCACTACATGGCCTTTAAAGGTCCCTTCCAACCCAAATGATTCCATGACTCTATGATTGTAAAAGAAATGGAATATTAAATAAAAATCTAAAGGTGTCGAATATATGCAGAGACCTCATGACAAGCTTACACTAGAAAACTGAGATCTCTGAAAGTTTTGATGAGATTATTATAACAACCTGACAATGTTGTTGGACAATATCTTGTGATCCTAGAGGAAGAATGGCAGCAGAAATGTGGGCAGGTATTGCATTACCTGTATCCAGGTACCCGGGTCATGAAGTCCCACACTTAACATAGCAGTATGTTTTAAGAGTGTCTGCTCTTGTTGCCTCATAGAAACCATACAGAAAAAGAGAGATAACATTGAGCTTTCAGATG
The DNA here is from genome assembly GCF_030867145.1 of Opisthocomus hoazin. Taxonomy (NCBI): domain Eukaryota; kingdom Metazoa; phylum Chordata; class Aves; order Opisthocomiformes; family Opisthocomidae; genus Opisthocomus; species Opisthocomus hoazin. The sequence continues at coordinate 29,802 of NW_027448863.1, forward strand.
AAGCAAATTAGCACCAGTGATAGACAACGCACTGGAAGGATGGAAGCTGTTGGAGCAGAAAATAAACTATGGAGCTCTCAAGGGAACACAGATGCTTTGAGTGTTAGCAAACCAATGTATTGTTTTGTAGAAGTCTTCAAAATGAAAAATTTGTGCATCTTTCTGTATGGAGAAAGTACTTGTTGTCACAAGGATGTGGTACAAGGCAGGTTCTGTATACAGATAAATGAGAAAGAACACAGTAGTAGACCTAACCAAGCTGGATTAGCCTAAAAATAGTTAAGGAAATGTAGTATCAATAAACAGAATAATTCTTCCGTGGTTTGTGATATTGTCAGTTCAGCATGTGCAAACGATTGTTTAGCTGTTATCCAGAGAACAAAGAAACTAGACTGAAGAGGCTGGGACAGATGCAGAACAGGATAGTGTGATAAAACAACTAACTATCAAGCAAGAGCTGAAGAAATTATTTTCTAGGAAACCTGTGCACAAATAAATGAAAGAAGCAGAAAGTACCATCTGCACTGCAAACATAGGAGGCACAGAGAGTAGTAAATGTTGTAAAATGTTACAGAACTGTGCATTCAGAGTTGCAAAAGGAATGGGGTGAGAAACTTCCTTTTAGAAGTTTCTTCAATGAACATACAATCCTAAGCTTCTCTTGCTGCTGCTGCTGCTGCTTCTGCGCAGTCTAATGAGGTGAGGGAAATGCTTTTGACTGCAGAGCACCTCAGGAAGGCAAACAGGTGGAGAGACCAGATGACCAAGTGGTGGCGGAGCTTTGGGTGCTAAAATATCTTATGTAGGTACCACTTCCATGTTCTTAATCTAACAATTTTTTCTGTAGACTATGTGTGTACATAGTATCTGCATGCTATACAAGCTGTAATATATGTATTCCTATTTACTGCATGTTTGTCTTGTTGATTGGGAAATCTTTTAAAGTAATTTATGATAAGAAAAAGGTTTCAAATTTCAACAACTTTTGATAACCAAGCCACTAAAGCAGTATTTCTTGATGAGATTTTTCATCATCCACCTCAGAAAAACATATGTTTCGGTTTGGCATGGATAAATGCTAGGTGCCCACCAAAACCGCTCTATCACTCCCCGTCCTCAGCTGGACAGGGGAGAAGAAGTATGATGAAAGGCTCAAGGGTCGAGATAAGGACAGGGAGAGATCACTCACCAATTACTGTCATGGACAAAACAGACTGAACTTGGGGAGAAAAGAGAGTTTAATTCATCACCAATCAAATCCGAGTAGGATAGTGAGAAATAAATCCAGATCTTAAAACACCTTGCCCCCATCCCTCCCTTCTTCCCAGTCTCAACTTCACTCCCAGTTTTCTCTACCTCCTACCCCTGAGCAGTGCAGAAGAATGGGGAATGGGGGCTGTGGTCAGTTCATTACATGTTGTCTCTGCTGCTCCTTCTTCCTCAGGGGGAGGACTCCTCACACTCTGCCCCTACTCCAGCATGAGGTCCCTCTCACGGGAGACAGTTCTCCACAAACTTCTCCATGAGTGCTTCCCACAGGCTGCAGCTCTTCACGAACTGCTCCGGTGTGGGTCCTTCCCACAGGATGTCGTTCTTCACAAACTGCCCTAGTGTGGGTCCCTTCCACGGGGTGCAGTTCTTCAGGAACAGGCTGCTCCAGTGTGGGTCCCCCACGGGGTCACAAGCCCTGCCAGCAAACCTCCCCCGGTGTGGGCTTCTCTCTCCACGGGTCCACTGACCCACAGAACCACTGCTCTGGTGTGGGGTCCCTTCCATGGGCTACAGGTGGACATCTGCTCCACCATGGACCTCCATGGACTGCAGGGGCACAGCCTGCCTCACCATGGTCTTCAGCACGATCTGCAATGAAAGACTCTCTGCTCCGGCATCTTGAGCACCTCCTCCCCCCTCCTTTCTTCACTGGCCTTGGTGTCTGCAGAGTGGTTTCTCTCACATAGTCTCACTCCTCTCTCTAACTGTCGTCTCACCGCAGTTTTTTTTTCTTCCCCTTCTTAAATATGTTATCACAAAGGTGCTACCACAGTCACTGATTGGCTTGGCTTTGGGCAGTGGTGGGTCCGTCTTAGAGCCATCTGGCACTGGCTTTATCAGACACGGGGAAAGCTTCTGGCAGCTTCTGACAGAAGCTACCGCCTTGCCACACAAACCCATAACAACATATAAAGTGGAAGATGAAAATTCACTTCTTTCCAAATCCTCTCAACAACTGGTCTGAGAGCAATGAGGACTGCCTTGGATTAGCCATAGTTGGGGGCTAATTACTTGTAGATGTTTCTTTCTCACAGAGCTTGTCTCCATGAAAGGAACAGAAATTGAACCCTTTTTATGTCTCAGATATAGTCCAAAGATTGCAAGAGCAAGAATTTTAGTGCCTTCTTTCTTCCAGAGTTGGGTTTCATGGCTCAGTAGATAGTTCTACCAGCTTATGCTTATTGACTTTAATATTCCTGTTAGTTTCTGATCAAGCTATTGTAACTCATAAATTTCAAAGAAAATGCTGAGTAGAAACTCTTTTATACATCCAAAGTTTGGCTTTTCTTCCTAATAGTTTAAAGGTGTGCAGTGCTCTTGAATCTTGAATTACTCTAGCTGAGGATTTGGCTCATGGTTTCTACAATGATTTACCTTTGCTGTTTATTCCTCCAGATCATGTCTCTTTGTTAAATTCAAGGGTATAGCTTAGACTTTAAATTAAATACCTTTGTTTCCAGTGATGACATTGAGGTTTATTAAATTCATGTTTTGCTGCAGTGGATAGTATTTATACAGTTTTCTTGGAGGAAGTTAAAAATAGTTCTCTGCTCCTTGGGGCTTAAGGGGCTGCTTTTGCCTGTGTTGTTAGCTTGACTTATTGTATTTTTATAAATAGTAAGGAAAAAAAAAAAACCAAAAAGGGAAAGTCGGGCCTCTCTCTCCTGTATATTTTTTTGTAATTGAACATGAAATAAAAATAAATCAAATTGGCAGATAGCATTGTGTTCTGGGTGGTGCAAAGTGCCAGCAACTGTGTTTTGCCTGCACACAATTTGTTCTTTAATAGTCCTTTTTATTTTTCACTCATAACAACACAAGTGAACTATTAAAAATCGAATGTTGAGATGAATGGAACTAAACAAAAACATGCCGAAGGCGACAGGCATGGTTTAACACTCTGTAACTTTTATCTCTCTGGTGTCTCTTTTTGATGGTTGACATGGCAAAAGAATTCTCACAACGGTTCTGAATCCTGATCACTTTGCTAATAACAGCAAGAGTGCCACTGTTCATCATTTCTACTCTTGAATCTCTCTAGACATGATTTGTTGCTTACCCAGTTGATATTCATGTGACACTACTCAGCATTAAAGATTTAATAAAGGAAATGAGGAAACCCTTATGGAATCAGCAGATGATTTGGGTGCATTATTATTATTATTATTATTACTACTTTTTCATTCACTAGTGGTGCCATGGGAAACCAATCAAGGATCAGATTTCTGACCTAAGATGTGGCAGGCAGATCCTCAATGATGTATGGTACCACATAAATTAATGGAACTGGGACGGTTTAAACCAGTTAAGATTCTATACTTATGACAAGACCCAAACAGTGGGGTGAGATGTGGGCTAGTAAGTGGAAAATTGAGCATGTTTCTGTAGCCATTAATACAGTATTTTCTCCACAGGCTCCCTAACCACTATCAGGCCAGTACATTGCAGGGGCTTACAGGGTAGTAATGAAGTCAAGACTCAAGAGATTTCAGATGTGCTGGTATTACTCTCAAAGGTTTTGTCAGTTTTCTCTCTGTGGGGAGAAGGTGTTTTGTGAACACACTGAATGGAGGCTCAAAAGATTTGCACTTCGTTCCTAGTTCTTCATGGACTTCCTCTTTGATCTTGGGGAATAGCCTGTTTTTCTCATGTGAAAATAGACATGCTAATAACAAGCCTTTGCCTGCCCTGTAGGTTTAGGTAAAACGAACTTTTTGGGCCATGGCATGCCTGCATCTGTGTACAAACAGAAAGGGATATGCATTTAACTGCAATCTTCATTGACTGCTGTAACACAAACCATCATCAGGAAATGAAAATCACAGAATAACAGAATACTGCTAAAAGAGTTTTTTTAGCACTCATGTTATACACATTCAGTCCAAGAAAAGCAGAGTGTTTTGCTCCTTTGTCTGAACTTCTTTTGTAAAAGTAGAAGTGAAATCATGGCCAAAGGTGAAAGGGATTTATAATGTGAGGTGAGCTGATGTTTTCAGGCTTCTAAGAAATCAGTTGCTTTCTGATTTTAAGTGCTAATGATTATGTGGGAAATATTGTGCAGCTTTGAAGCCTTTGTTAGAGCCTCACAAGATTTTTATGTAGAGAAAATCAGATCTTACTGTTTCATATTGCCAGTGTGATAGTATATAGACACGTAGGTATGATCCACAGCCTTAACATAAAATCTTCCCTGCCTCACTTATGCTTGAGCCTTGCATGTCTTTTTACTATGGAGTAAGGTTGCAAGATTTGCTACTCCTATTTGGTAGAGCCTCTATTTGCCTCTATTTCTACGTAGAGAAAGCAAATCAAGAGCTATATCGTTAGTGGCAAGTTAAACAGAACCAAGCACAGACCTGAGAGCTCATGTATGATCACCCACCCAGCTAAACTGTTAGCAAACTCTGTGACATGGATTCAGCTGATCACAGAATCACAGAACAGAGAATCACGGAATGGTGGGGGTTGGAAGGGACCTCTATATGTCATCTAGTCCAAACCTCCTGCCGAAGCAGGGTCACCTACAGCAGGCTGCACAGGACTGCGTCCAGGTGGGTCTTGAATATCTCCAGAGAAGGAGACTCCACAACCTCCCTGGGCAACCTGTTCCAGGGCTCCGTCACCCTCAGAGGGAAGAAGTTCTTCTTCATTCTCAGACGGAACTTCCTATATTTCAGTTTGTGCCCGTTGCCCCTTGTCCTGTCGCTGGGCACCACTGAAAAGAGT
>NW_027448864.1:0-21317 GCF_030867145.1 Opisthocomus hoazin
CCAGGCTGGTTCAGTGCTGTGAAAGGAATGAAGGTGTCGGGCAGGGTTTCGCCTCCGTCTCCCTCAGAGACCTCGTGCCTCCAGCTCCAGCTTGCTTTGCTCTGCTGCAGCATCCTAGCTGGTTTCTGCATCCTGTCTTGTCGTGCCTTGAGCATCCCTTGCCCCCAGCAAAGCAGAGGAGGGCTGGGAGTGTCGTAAGGAGAAATGTTTAGTGGTTGCGATATGTAATATGGCTATCGCTTGGTGTTTTACCAGAAGGGAATATCTTTTTCTGGTTGGTTGTTTGGTGGTCTTGGGCTTTTTTTGTGTGTGTATAGCTATGAAGAGTGTTATTTGGGATGAGGGTGTAGCTTGTGTTAAGCCAGCTTGGCTTCTGTGACTGCAACGTAGGCATGGTTTTGGTGGTCAGAGTCACTGCCACATGACCCATTCATCTCTGGGGTAAGAGAGCTGCTGTCTGACAGAGAGATGTTCATGTGGTGCGATGTTACGGCTATGTGCGTGTGTCTCAGGAGCTTTCTGGGCTTTGGAGGTGGTGGGTCAAAATATTAAACAGGCTTTTCTATTTAAAAGGATAAGGGGCTAGCCTGGAAAGCTGTTGCTCACCCTCATCTGTCCATGGCACTGCTCGCACAGAGGCACAGAGAATGGGGCTGCTTGCTTGTCTTGCCACCTCAAACTTCAAACGTAGCCTGGGAAAGTTGGTGTCCCAGCCAGGCTCCTTTCGCAGCCCTGCTCCGAAAGTGCGAACGTCTGCAGATAGCTGGCAGCCAGAAGGGGCTAGCCTGCAAAGCTGTTGCTCAGCCTCATCTGCCCATGGCAGTGCTCGCACAGAGGCACAGAGAATGGGGCTGCTTGCTTGTCTTGCCACCTCAAACCTCAAACGTAGCCTGGGAAAGTTGGTGTCCCAGCCAGGCTGCTTTCGCAGCCCTGCTCCGAAAGTGCGAACGTCTGCAGATAGCTGGCAGCCAGAAGGGGCTATCCTGGAAAGCTGTTGCTCAGCCTCATCTGCCCATGGCACTGTTCGTATAGAGGCACAGAGAATGGGGCTGCTTGCTTGTCTTGCCATCTCAAACCTCAAACGTAACCTGGGAAAGTTGGTGTCCCAGCCAGGCTGCTTTCAAAGCCCTGCTCTGAAAGTGCGAACGTCTGCAGATAGCTGGCAGCCAGAAGGGGCTATCCTGGAAAGCTGTTGCTCAGCCTCATCTGCCCATGGCACTGCTCGCACAGAGGCACAGAGACTGGGGCTGCTTGCTTGTCTTGCCACCTCAAACTTCAAACGTAGCCTGGGAAAGATGGTGTACCTGCTAGGCTCCTTTCGCAGCCCTTCTCTTGAAATGCGAACGTCTGCAGATAGCTGGCAGCCAGAAGGGGCTAGCCTGGAAAGCTGTTGCTCAGCCTCATCTGCCCATGGCACTGTTCGCATAGAGGCACAGAGAATGGGGCTGCTTGCTTATCTTGCCACTTGAAACGTCAAACGCATGCTGGGAATGGTGGTGTCCCTGCCAGGCTGCTTTCGCAGCCCTGCTCCGAAAGTGCGAACGTCTGCAGATAGCTGGCAGGCAGAAGGGGCTATCCTGGAAAGCTGTTGCTCAGCCTCATCTGCCCATGGCAGTGCTCGCACAGAGGCACAGAGAATGGGGCTGCTTGCTTGTCTTGCCACCTCAAACCTCAAACGTAACCTGGGAAAGTTGGTGTCCCAGCCAGGCTGCTTTCGCAGCCCTGCTCCGAAAGTGCGAACGTCTGCAGATAGCTGGCAGGCAGAAGGGGCTAGCCTGGAAAGCTGTTGCTCAGCCTCATCTGCCCATGGCACTGTTCGCATAGAGGCACAGAGAATGGGGCTGCTTGCTTATCTTGCCAGTTGAAACTTCAAACGCATGCTGGGAATGGTGGTGTCCCTGCCAGCCTCCTATCACAGCCCTGCTCCGAAAGTGCGAACGTCTGCAGATAGCTGGCAGGCAGAAGGGGCTAGCCTGGAAAGCTGTTGCTCAGCCTCATCTGCCCATGGCAGTGCTTGCACAGAGGCACAGAGAATGGGGCTGCTTGCTTGTCTTGCCACCTCAAACCTCAAACGTAACCTGGGAAAGTTGGTGTCCCAGCCAGGCTCCTTTCGCAGCCCTTCTCCGAAAGTGCGAACGTCTGCAGATAGCTGGCAGCCAGAAGGGGCTAGCCTGGAAAGCTGTTGCTCAGCCTCATCTGCCCATGGCAGTGCTCGCACAGAGGCACAGAGAATGGGGCTGCTTGCTTGTCTTGCCACCTCAAACTTCAAACGTAGCCTGGGAAAGTTGGTGTACCTGCTAGGCTCCTTTCGCAGCCCTGCTCTTGAAATGCGAACGTCTGCAGATAGCTGGCAGCCAGAAGGGGCTAGCCTGGAAAGCTGTTGCTCAGCCTCATCTGCCCATGGCACTGTTCGCATAGAGGCACAGAGAATGGGGCTGCTTGCTTATCTTGCCACTTGAAACTTCAAACGCATGCTGGGAATGGTGGTGTCCCTGCCAGGCTCCTATCACAGCCCTGCTGCGAAAGTGCGAACGTCTGCAGATAGCTGGCAGCCAGAAGGGGCTATCCTGGAAAGCTGTTGCTCAGCCTCATCTGCCCATGGCAGTGCTCGCACAGAGGCACAGAGAATGGGGCTGCTTGCTTGTCTTGCCACCTCAAACTTCAAAAGTAGCCTGGGAAAGATGGTGTACCTGCTAGGCTCCTTTCGCAGCCCTGCTCTTGAAGTGCGAACGTCTGCAGATAGCTGGCAGCCAGAAGGTGCTAGCCTGGAAAGCTGTTGCTCAGCCTCATCTGCCCATGGCACTGTTCGCATAGAGGCACAGAGAATGGGGCTGCTTGCTTATCTTGCCACTTGAAACTTCAAACGCATGCTGGGAATGGTGGTGTCCCTGCCAGGCTCCTATCACAGCCCTGCTCCGAAAGTGCGAACGTCTGCAGATAGCTGGCAGCCAGAAGGGGCTATCCTGGAAAGCTGTTGCTCAGCCTCATCTGCCCATGCCAGTGCTCGCACAGAGGCACAGAGAATGGGGCTGCTTGCTTGTCTTGCCACCTCAAACCTCAAACGTAGCCTGGGAAAGCTGGTGTCCCAGCCATGCTGCTTTCGCAGCCCTGCTCCGAAAGTGCGAACGTCTGCAGATAGCTGGCAGCCAGAAGGGGCTAGCCTGGAAAGCTGTTGCTCAGCCTCATCTGCCCATGGCAGTGCTCGCACAGAGGCACAGAGAATGGGGCTCCTTGCTTGTCTTGCCACCTCAAACTTCAAACGTAGCCTGGGAAAGTTTGTGTCCCAGCCAGGCTCCTTTCGCAGCCCTGCTCTTGAAATGCGAACGTCTGCAGATAGCTGGCAGCCAGAAGGTGCTAGCCTGGAAAGCTGTTGCTCAGCCTCATCTGCCCATGGCACTGTTCGCATAGAGGCACAGAGAATGGGGCTGCTTGCTTATCTTGCCACTTGAAACGTCAAACGCATGCTGGGAATGGTGGTGTCCCTGCCAGGCTCCTATCACAGCCCTGCTCCGAAAGTGCGAACGTCTGCAGATAGCTGGCAGCCAGAAGGGGCTATCCTGGAAAGCTGTTGCTCAGCCTCATCTGCCCATGGCACTGTTCGCATAGAGGCACAGAGAATGGGGCTGCTTGCTTATCTTGCCACTTGAAACTTCAAACGCATGCTGGGAATGGTGGTGTCCCTGCCAGGCTCCTATCACAGCCCTGCTCCGAAAGTGCGAACGTCTGCAGATAGCTGGCAGCCAGAAGGGGCTATCCTGGAAAGCTGTTGCTCAGCCTCATCTGCCCATGGCAGTGCTTGCACAGAGGCACAGAGAATGGGGCTGCTTGCTTGTCTTGCCACCTCAAACCTCAAACGTAGCCTGGGAAAGTTGGTGTCCCAGCCATGCTGCTTTCGCAGCCCTGCTCCGAAAGTGCGAACGTCTGCAGATAGCTGGCAGCCAGAAGGGGCTATCCTGGAAAGCTGTTGCTCAGCCTCATCTGCCCATGGCACTGTTCGCATAGAGGCACAGAGAATGGGGCTGCTTGCTTATCTTGCCACTTGAAACTTCAAACGCATGCTGGGAATGGTGGTGTCCCTGCCAGGCTCCTATCACAGCCCTGCTCCGAAAGTGCGAACGTCTGCAGATAGCTGGCAGCCAGAAGGGGCTAGCCTGGAAAGCTGTTGCTCAGCCTCATCTGCCCATGGCACTGTTCGCATAGAGGCACAGAGAATGGGGCTGCTTGCTTGTCTTGCCACCTCAAACCTCAAACGTAACCTGGGAAAGTTGGTGTCCCAGCCAGGCTGCTTTCGCAGCCCTGCTCTGAAAGTGCGAACGTCTGCAGATAGCTGGCAGCCAGAAGGGGCTAGCCTGGAAAGCTGTTGCTCAGCCTCATCTGCCCATGGCAGTGCTCGCACAGAGGCACAGAGAATGGGGCTCCTTGCTTGTCTTGCCACCTCAAACTTCAAACGTAGCCTGGGAAAGTTGGTGTCCCAGCCAGTCTGCTTTCAAAGCCCTGCTCCGAAAGTGCGAACGTCTGCAGATAGCTGGCAGCCAGAAGGGGCTAGCGTGGAAAGCTGTTGCTCAGCCTCATCTGCCCATGGCAGTGCTCGCACAGAGGCACAGAGAATGGGGCTGCTTGCTTGTCTTGCCACCTCAAACCTCAAAAGTAGCCTGGGAAAGATGGTGTACCTGCTAGGCTCCTTTCGCAGCCCTGCTCTTGAAATGCGAACGTCTGCAGATAGCTGGCAGCCAGAAGGTGCTAGCCTGGAAAGCTGTTGCTCAGCCTCATCTGCCCATGGCAGTGCTCGCACAGAGGCACAGAGAATGGGGCTGCTTGCTTATCTTGCCACTTGAAATGTCAAACACATGCTGGGAATGGTGGTGTCCCAGCCAGGCTCCTATCACAGCCCTGCTCCGAAAGTGCGAACGTCTGCAGATAGCTGGCAGCCAGAAGGGGCTATCCTGGAAAGCTGTTGCTCAGCCTCATCTGCCCATGGCAGTGCTCGCACAGAGGCACAGAGAATGGGGCTGCTTGCTTGTCTTGCCACCTCAAACCTCAAACGTAACCTGGGAAAGTTGGTGTCCCAGTCAGGCTCCTTTCGCAGACCTGCTCTTGAAATGCGAACGTCTGCAGATAGCTGGCAGCCAGAAGGGGCTATCCTGGAAAGCTGTTGCTCAGCCTCATCTGCCCATGGCACTGTTCGCATAGAGGCACAGAGAATGGGGCTCCTTGCTTGTCTTGCCACCTCAAACCTCAAATGTAGCCTGGGAAAGTTGGTGTCCCAGCCAGTCTGCTTTCAAAGCCCTGCTCCGAAAGTGCGAACGTCTGCAGATAGCTGGCAGCCAGAAGGGGCTATCCTGGAAAGCTGTTGCTCAGCCTCATCTGCCCATGGCAGTGCTCGCACAGAGGCACAGAGAATGGGGCTGCTTGCTTGTCTTGCCACCTCAAACCTCAAACGTAGCCTGGGAAAGTTGGTGTCCCAGCCAGGCTGCTTTCGCAGCCCTGCTCTTGAAATGCGAACGTCTGCAGATAGCTGGCAGCCAGAAGGTGCTAGCCTGGAAAGCTGTTGCTCAGCCTCATCTGCCCATGGCACTCTTCGCATAGAGGCACAGAGAATGGGGCTGCTTGCTTATCTTGCCACTTGAAACTTCAAACGCATGCTGGGAATGGTGGTGTCCCTGCCAGGCTCCTATCACAGCCCTGCTCCGAAAGTGCGAACGTCTGCAGATAGCTGGCAGCCAGAAGGGGCTATCCTGGAAAGCTGTTGCTCAGCCTCATCTGCCCATGGCACTGTTCGCATAGAGGCACAGAGAATGGGGCTGCTTGCTTATCTTGCCACTTGAAACTTCAAACGCATGCTGGGAATGGTGGTGTCCCTGCCAGGCTCCTATCACAGCCCTGCTCCGAAAGTGCGAACGTCTGCAGATAGCTGGCAGCCAGAAGGGGCTATCCTGGAAAGCTGTTGCTCAGCCTCATCTGCCCATGGCAGTGCTTGCACAGAGGCACAGAGAATGGGGCTGCTTGCTTGTCTTGCCACCTCAAACCTCAAACGTAGCCTGGGAAAGTTGGTGTCCCAGCCATGCTGCTTTCGCAGCCCTGCTCCGAAAGTGCGAACGTCTGCAGATAGCTGGCAGCCAGAAGGGGCTATCCTGGAAAGCTGTTGCTCAGCCTCATCTGCCCATGGCACTGTTCGCATAGAGGCACAGAGAATGGGGCTGCTTGCTTATCTTGCCACTTGAAACTTCAAACGCATGCTGGGAATGGTGGTGTCCCTGCCAGGCTCCTATCACAGCCCTGCTCCGAAAGTGCGAACGTCTGCAGATAGCTGGCAGCCAGAAGGGGCTAGCCTGGAAAGCTGTTGCTCAGCCTCATCTGCCCATGGCACTGTTCGCATAGAGGCACAGAGAATGGGGCTGCTTGCTTGTCTTGCCACCTCAAACCTCAAACGTAACCTGGGAAAGTTGGTGTCCCAGCCAGGCTGCTTTCGCAGCCCTGCTCCGAAAGTGCGAACGTCTGCAGATAGCTGGCAGCCAGAAGGGGCTAGCCTGGAAAGCTGTTGCTCAGCCTCATCTGCCCATGGCAGTGCTCGCACAGAGGCACAGAGAATGGGGCTCCTTGCTTGTCTTGCCACCTCAAACTTCAAACGTAGCCTGGGAAAGTTGGTGTCCCAGCCAGTCTGCTTTCAAAGCCCTGCTCCGAAAGTGCGAACGTCTGCAGATAGCTGGCAGCCAGAAGGGGCTAGCGTAGAAAGCTGTTGCTCAGCCTCATCTGCCCATGGCAGTGCTCGCACAGAGGCACAGAGAATGGGGCTGCTTGCTTGTCTTGCCACCTCAAACCTCAAAAGTAGCCTGGGAAAGATGGTGTACCTGCTAGGCTCCTTTCGCAGCCCTGCTCTTGAAATGCGAACGTCTGCAGATAGCTGGCAGCCAGAAGGTGCTAGCCTGGAAAGCTGTTGCTCAGCCTCATCTGCCCATGGCAGTGCTCGCACAGAGGCACAGAGAATGGGGCTGCTTGCTTATCTTGCCACTTGAAATGTCAAACACATGCTGGGAATGGTGGTGTCCCTGCCAGGCTCCTATCACAGCCCTGCTCCGAAAGTGCGAACGTCTGCAGATAGCTGGCAGCCAGAAGGGGCTATCCTGGAAAGCTGTTGCTCAGCCTCATCTGCCCATGGCAGTGCTCGCACAGAGGCACAGAGAATGGGGCTGCTTGCTTGTCTTGCCACCTCAAACCTCAAACGTAACCTGGGAAAGTTGGTGTCCCAGTCAGGCTCCTTTCGCAGCCCTGCTCTTGAAATGCGAACGTCTGCAGATAGCTGGCAGCCAGAAGGGGCTATCCTGGAAAGCTGTTGCTCAGCCTCATCTGCCCATGGCACTGTTCGCATAGAGGCACAGAGAATGGGGCTGCTTGCTTGTCTTGCCACCTCAAACCTCAAATGTAGCCTGGGAAAGTTGGTGTCCCAGCCAGGCTGCTTTCGCAGCCCTGCTCCGAAAGTGCGAACGTCTGCAGATAGCTGGCAGCCAGAAGGGGCTATCCTGGAAAGCTGTTGCTCAGCCTCATCTGCCCATGGCAGTGATTGCACAGAGGCACAGAGAATGGTGCTGCTTGCTTGTCTTGCCACCTCAAACCTGAAACGTAGCCTGGGAAAGTTGGTGTCCCAGCCAGGCTGCTTTCGCAGCCCTGCTCCGAAAGTGCGAACGTCTGCAGATAGCTGGCAGCCAGAAGGTGCTATCCTGGAAAGCTGTTGCTCAGCCTCATCTGCCCATGGCACTGTTCGCATAGAGGCACAGAGAATGGGGCTGCTTGCTTATCTTGCCACTTGAAACTTCAAACGCATGCTGGGAATGGTGGTGTCCCTGCCAGGCTCCTATCACAGCCCTGCTCCGAAAGTGCGAACGTCTGCAGATAGCTGGCAGGCAGAAGGGGCTATCCTGGAAAGCTGTTGCTCAGCCTCATCTGCCCATGGCAGTGCTCGCACAGAGGCACAGAGAATGGGGCTGCTTGCTTGTCTTGCCACCTCAAACCTCAAAAGTAGCCTGGGAAAGATGGTGTACCTGCTAGGCTCCTTTCGCAGCCCTGCTCTTGAAATGCGAACGTCTGCAGATAGCTGGCAGCCAGAAGGTGCTAGCCTGGAAAGCTGTTGCTCAGCCTCATCTGCCCATGGCAGTGCTCGCACAGAGGCACAGAGAATGGGGCTGCTTGCTTATCTTGCCACTTGAAATGTCAAACACATGCTGGGAAAGTTGGTGTCCCAGCCAGGCTCCTTTCGCAGCCCTGCTCCGAAAGTGCGAACGTCTGCAGATAGCTGGCAGCCAGAAGGTGCTATCCTGGAAAGCTGTTGCTCAGCCTCATCTGCCCATGGCACTGTTCGCATAGAGGCACAGAGAATGGGGCTGCTTGCTTGTCTTGCCACCTCAAACCTCAAACGTAGCCTGGGAAAGTTGGTGTCCCAGCCAGGCTGCTTTCGCAGCCCTGCTCCGAAAGTGCGAACGTCTGCAGATAGCTGGCAGCCAGAAGGGGCTATCCTGGAAAGCTGTTGCTCAGCCTCATCTGCCCATGGCAGTGATTGCACAGAGGCACAGAGAATGGGGCTGCTTGCTTGTCTTGCCACCTCAAACCTGAAACGTAGCCTGGGAAAGTTGGTGTCCCAGCCAGGCTGCTTTCGCAGCCCTGCTCCGAAAGTGCGAACGTCTGCAGATAGCTGGCAGCCAGAAGGTGCTATCCTGGAAAGCTGTTGCTCAGCCTCATCTGCCCATGGCACTGTTCGCATAGAGGCACAGAGAATGGGGCTGCTTGCTTATCTTGCCACTTGAAACTTCAAACGCATGCTGGGAATGGTGGTGTCCCTGCCAGGCTCCTATCACAGCCCTGCTCCGAAAGTGCGAACGTCTGCAGATAGCTGGCAGGCAGAAGGGGCTATCCTGGAAAGCTGTTGCTCAGCCTCATCTGCCCATGGCAGTGCTCGCACAGAGGCACAGAGAATGGGGCTGCTTGCTTGTCTTGCCACCTCAAACCTCAAAAGTAGCCTGGGAAAGATGGTGTACCTGCTAGGCTCCTTTCGCAGCCCTGCTCTTGAAATGCGAACGTCTGCAGATAGCTGGCAGCCAGAAGGTGCTAGCCTGGAAAGCTGTTGCTCAGCCTCATCTGCCCATGGCAGTGCTCGCACAGAGGCACAGAGAATGGGGCTGCTTGCTTATCTTGCCACTTGAAATGTCAAACACATGCTGGGAATGGTGGTGTCCCAGCCAGGCTCCTATCACAGCCCTGCTCCGAAAGTGCGAACGTCTGCAGATAGCTGGCAGCCAGAAGGGGCTAGCCTGGAAAGCTGTTGCTCAGCCTCATCTGCCCATGGCAGTGCTCGCACAGAGGCACAGAGAATGGGGCTGCTTGCTTGTCTTGCCACCTCAAACCTCAAATGTAGCCTGGGAAAGTTGGTGTCCCAGCCAGGCTGCTTTCGCAGCCCTGCTCCGAAAGTGCGAACGTCTGCAGATAGCTGGCAGCCAGAAGGGGCTATCCTGGAAAGCTGTTGCTCAGCCTCATCTGCCCATGGCAGTGATTGCACAGAGGCACAGAGAATGGGGCTGCTTGCTTGTCTTGCCACCTCAAACCTCAAACGTAGCCTGGGAAAGTTGGTGTCCCAGCCAGGCTGCTTTCGCAGCCCTGCTCCGAAAGTGCGAACGTCTGCAGATAGCTGGCAGCCAGAAGGGGCTATCCTGGAAAGCTGTTGCTCAGCCTCATCTGCCCATGGCACTGTTCGCATAGAGGCACAGAGAATGGGGCTGCTTGCTTGTCTTGCCACCTCCAACCTCAAATGTAGCCTGGGAAAGTTGGTGTCCCAGCCAGGCTGCTTTCGCAGCCCTGCTCCGAAAGTGCGAACGTCTGCAGATAGCTGGCAGCCAGAAGGGGCTATCCTGGAAAGCTGTTGCTCAGCCTCATCTGCCCATGGCAGTGATTGCACAGAGGCACAGAGAATTGGGCTGCTTGCTTGTCTTGCCACCTCAAACCTCAAACGTAACCTGGGAAAGTTGGTGTCCCAGCCAGGCTGCTTTCGCAGCCCTGCTCCGAAAGTGCGAACGTCTGCAGATAGCTGGCAGCCAGAAGGGGCTATCCTGGAAAGCTGTTGCTCAGCCTCATCTGCCCATGGCAGTGCTCGCACAGAGGCACAGAGAATGGGGCTGCTTGCTTGTCTTGCCACCTCAAACTTCAAACGTAGCCTAGGAAAGATGGTGTACCTGCTAGGCTCCTTTCGCAGCCCTTCTCTTGAAATGCGAACGTCTGCAGATAGCTGGCAGGCAGAAGGGGCTAGCCTGGAAAGCTGTTGCTCAGCCTCATCTGCCCATGGCACTGTTCGCATAGAGGCACAGAGAATAGGCCTGCTTGCTTATCTTGCCACTTGAAACTTCAAACTTAGCCTGGGAAAGTTGGTGTCCCAGCCAGGCTCCTTTCGCAGCCCTGCTCCGAAAGTGCGAACGTCTGCAGATAGCTGGCAGCCAGAAGGGGCTAGCCTGGAAAGCTGTTGCTCAGCCTCATCTGCCCATGGCACTGTTCGCATAGAGGCACAGAGAATGGGGCTGCTTGCTTGTCTTGCCACCTCAAACCTCAAACGTAGCCTGGGAAAGTTGGTGTCCCAGCCAGGCTGCTTTAGCAGCCCTGCTCCGAAAGTGCGAACGTCTGCAGATAGCTGGCAGCCAGAAGGGGCTAGCCTGGAAAGCTGTTGCTCAGCCTCATCTGCCCATGGCAGTGCTCGCACAGAGGCACAGAGAATGGGGCTGCTTGCTTGTCTTGCCACCTCAAACTTCAAACGTAGCCTAGGAAAGATGGTGTACCTGCTAGGCTCCTTTCGCAGCCCTTCTCTTGAAATGCGAACGTCTGCAGATAGCTGGCAGGCAGAAGGGGCTAGCCTGGAAAGCTGTTGCTCAGCCTCATCTGCCCATGGCACTGTTCGCATAGAGGCACAGAGAATAGGCCTGCTTGCTTATCTTGCCACTTGAAACTTCAAACGTAGCCTGGGAAAGTTGGTGTCCCAGCCAGGCTCCTTTCGCAGCCCTGCTCCGAAAGTGCGAACGTCTGCAGATAGCTGGCAGCCAGAAGGGGCTAGCCTGGAAAGCTGTTGCTCAGCCTCATCTGCCCATGGCACTGTTCGCATAGAGGCACAGAGAATGGGGCTGCTTGCTTGTCTTGCCACCTCAAACCTCAAACGTAACCTGGGAAAGTTGGTGTCCCAGCCAGGCTGCTTTCGCAGCCCTGCTCTGAAAGTGCGAACGTCTGCAGATAGCTGGCAGCCAGAAGGGGCTAGCCTGGAAAGCTGTTGCTCAGCCTCATCTGCCCATGGCAGTGCTCGCACAGAGGCACAGAGAATGGGGCTGCTTGCTTGTCTTGCCACCTCAAACCTCAAACGTAGCCTGGGAAAGTTGGTGTCCCAGCCAGGCTGCTTTCGCAGCCCTGCTCCGAAAGTGCGAACGTCTGCAGATAGCTGGCAGCCAGAAGGGGCTATCCTGGAAAGCTGTTGCTCAGCCTCATCTGCCCATGGCAGTGCTTGCACAGAGGCACAGAGAATGGGGCTGCTTGCTTGTCTTGCCACCTCAAACCTCAAACGTAGCCTGGGAAAGTTGGTGTCCCAGCCATGCTGCTTTCGCAGCCCTGCTCCGAAAGTGCGAACGTCTGCAGATAGCTGGCAGCCAGAAGGGGCTATCCTGGAAAGCTGTTGCTCAGCCTCATCTGCCCATGGCACTGTTCGCATAGAGGCACAGAGAATGGGGCTGCTTGCTTATCTTGCCACTTGAAACTTCAAACGCATGCTGGGAATGGTGGTGTCCCTGCCAGGCTCCTATCACAGCCCTGCTCCGAAAGTGCGAACGTCTGCAGATAGCTGGCAGCCAGAAGGGGCTAGCCTGGAAAGCTGTTGCTCAGCCTCATCTGCCCAAGGCACTGTTCGCACAGAGGCACAGAGAATGGGGCTCCTTGCTTGTCTTGCCACCTCAAACTTCAAACGTAGCCTGGGAAAGATGGTGTACCTGCTAGGCTCCTTTCGCAGCCCTGCTCTTGAAATGCGAACGTCTGCAGATAGCTGGCAGCCAGAAGGGGCTAGCCTGGAAAGCTGTTGCTCAGCCTCATCTGCCCATGGCACTGTTCGCATAGAGGCACAGAGAATGGGGCTGCTTGCTTATCTTGCCACTTGAAACTTCAAACGCATGCTGGGAATGGTGGTGTCCCTGCCAGGCTCCTATCACAGCCCTGCTGCGAAAGTGCGAACGTCTGCAGATACCTGGCAGCCAGAAGGGGCTATCCTGGAAAGCTGTTGCTCAGCCTCATCTGCCCATGGCAGTGCTCGCACAGAGGCACAGAGAATGGGGCTCCTTGCTTGTCTTGCCACCTCAAACTTCAAACGTAGCCTGGGAAAGTTGGTGTCCCAGCCAGTCATCTTTCACAGCCCTGCTCCGAAAGTGCGAACGTCTGCAGATAGCTGGCAGCCAGAAGGGGCTAGCCTGGAAAGCTGTTGCTCAGCCTCATCTGCCCATGGCAGTGCTCGCACAGAGGCACAGATAATGGGGCTCCTTGCTTGTCTTGCCACCTCAAACTTCAAACGTAGCCTGGGAAAGATGGTGTACCTGCTAGGCTCCTTTCGCAGCCCTGCTCTTGAAATGCGAACGTCTGCAGATAGCTGGCAGCCAGAAGGTGCTAGCCTGGAAAGCTGTTGCTCAGCCTCATCTGCCCATGGCACTGTTCGCATAGAGGCACAGAGAATGGGGCTGCTTGCTTATCTTGCCACTTGAAACGTCAAACACATGCTGGGAATGGTGGTGTCCCTGCCAGGCTCCTATCACAGCCCTGCTCCGAAAGTGCGAACGTCTGCAGATAGCTGGCAGCCAGAAGGGGCTATCCTGGAAAGCTCTTGCTCAGCCTCATCTGCCCATGGCAGTGCTCGCACAGAGGCACAGAGAATGGGGCGGCTTGCTTGTCTTGCCACCTCAAACCTCAAACGTAGCCTGGGAAAGTTGGTGTCCCAGCCAGGCTGCTTTCGCAGCCCTGCTCCGAAAGTGCGAACGTCTGCAGATAGCTGGCAGCCAGAAGGTGCTAGCCTGGAAAGCTGTTGCTCAGCCTCATCTGCCCAAGGCACTGCTCGCACAGAGGCACAGAGAATGGGGCTCCTTGCTTGTCTTGCCACCTGAAACTTCAAACGTAGCCTGGGAAAGATGGTGTCCCAGCCAGGCTGCTTTCGCAGCCCTGCTCCGAAAGTGCGAACGTCTGCAGATAGCTGGCAGCCAGAAGGTGCTATCCTGGAAAGCTGTTGCTCAGCCTCATCTGCCCATGGCAGTGCTCGCACAGAGGCACAGAGAATGGGGCTGCTTGCTTGTCTTGCCACCTCAAACCTCAAACGTAGCCTGGGAAATTTGGTGTCCCTGCCAGGCTGCTTTCGCAGCCCTGCTCCGAAAGTGCAAACGTCTGCAGATAGCTGGCAGCCAGAAGGGGCTAGCCTGGAAAGCTGTTGCTCAGCCTCATCTGCCCATGGCACTGTTCGCACAGAGGCACAGAGAATGGGGCTCCTTGCTTGTCTTGCCACCTCAAACTTCAAACGTAGCCTGGGAAAGTTGGTGTCCCAGCCAGTCATCTTTCAAAGCCCTGCTCTGAAAGTGCGAACGTCTGCAGATAGCTGGCAGCCAGAAGGGGCTATCCTGGAAAGCTGTTGCTCAGCCTCATCTGCCCATGGCAGTTCTCGCACAGAGGCACAGAGAATGGGGCTGCTTGCTTGTCTTGCCACCTCAAACTTCAAATGTAGCCTGGGAAAGATGGTGTACCTGCTAGGCTCCTTTCGCAGCCCTGCTCTTGAAATGCGAACGTCTGCAGATAGCTGGCAGCCAGAAGGTGCTATCCTGGAAAGCTGTTGCTCAGCCTCATCTGCCCATGGCACTGTTCGCATAGAGGCACAGAGAATGGGGCTGCTTGCTTATCTTGCCACTTGAAACGTCAAACGCATGCTGGGAATGGTGGTGTCCCTGCCAGGCTGCTTTCGCAGCCCTGCTCCGAAAGTGCGAACGTCTGCAGATAGCTGGCAGGCAGAAGGGGCTATCCTGGAAAGCTGTTGCTCAGCCTCATCTGCCCATGGCAGTGCTCGCACAGAGGCACAGAGAATGGGGCTGCTTGCTTGTCTTGCCACCTCAAACCTCAAACGTAACCTGGGAAAGTTGGTGTCCCAGCCAGGCTCCTTTCGCAGCCCTGCTCCGAAAGTGCGAACGTCTGCAGATAGCTGGCAGCCAGAAGGTGCTATCCTGGAAAGCTGTTGCTCAGCCTCATCTGCCCATGGCACTGCTCGCACAGAGGCAAAGAGAATGGGGCTCCTTGCTTGTCTTGCCACCTCAAACTTCAAAAGTAGCCTGGGAAAGATGGTGTACCTGCTAGGCTCCTATCACAGCCCTGCTCCGAAAGTGCGAACGTCTGCAGATAGCTGGCAGCCAGAAGGTGCTAGCCTGGAAAGCTGTTGCTCAGCCTCATCTGCCCATGGCACTGTTCGCATAGAGGCACAGAGAATGGGGCTGCTTGCTTGTCTTGCCACCTCAAACCTCAAACGTAGCCTGGGAAAGTTGGTGTCCCAGCCAGGCTGCTTTCGCAGCCCTGCTCCGAAAGTGCGAACGTCTGCAGATAGCTGGCAGCCAGAAGGGGCTAGCCTGGAAAGCTGTTGCTCAGCCTCATCTGCCCATGGCACTGTTCGCATAGAGGCACAGAGAATGGGGCTGCTTGCTTATCTTGCCACTTGAAACTTCAAACGCATGCTGGGAATGGTGGTGTCCCTGCCAGGCTCCTATCACAGCCCTGCTGCGAAAGTGCGAACGTCTGCAGATAGCTGGCAGCCAGAAGGGGCTATCCTGGAAAGCTGTTGCTCAGCCTCATCTGCCCATGGCAGTGCTCGCACAGAGGCACAGAGAATGGGGCTGCTTGCTTGTCTTGCCACCTCAAACTTCAAAAGTAGCCTGGGAAAGTTGGTGTCCCAGCCAGGCTGCTTTCGCAGCCCTGCTCCGAAAGTGCGAACGTCTGCAGATAGCTGGCAGCCAGAAGGTGCTAGCCTGGAAAGCTGTTGCTCAGCCTCATCTGCCCATGGCACTGTTCGCACAGAGGCACAGAGAATAGGCCTGCTTGCTTATCTTGCCACTTGAAACTTCAAACGTAGCCTGGGAAAGTTGGTGTCCCAGCCAGGCTCCTTTCGCAGCCCTGCTCCGAAAGTGCGAACGTCTGCAGATAGCTGGCAGCCAGAAGGTGCTAGCCTGGAAAGCTGTTGCTCAGCCTCATCTGCCCATGGCAGTGCTCGCACAGAGGCACAGAGAATGGGGCTCCTTGCTTGTCTTGCCACCTCAAACTTCAAACGTAGCCTGGGAAAGATGGTGTACCTGCTAGGCTCCTTTCGCAGCCCTGCTCTTGAAATGCGAACGTCTGCAGATAGCTGGCAGCCAGAAGGTGCTAGCCTGGAAAGCTGTTGCTCAGCCTCATCTGCCCATGGCACTGTTCGCATAGAGGCACAGAGAATGGGGCTGCTTGCTTATCTTGCCACTTGAAACGTCAAACACATGCTGGGAATGGTGGTGTCCCTGCCAGGCTCCTATCACAGCCCTGCTCCGAAAGTGCGAACGTCTGCAGATAGCTGGCAGCCAGAAGGGGCTATCCTGGAAAGCTCTTGCTCAGCCTCATCTGCCCATGGCAGTGCTCGCACAGAGGCACAGAGAATGGGGCGGCTTGCTTGTCTTGCCACCTCAAACCTCAAACGTAGCCTGGGAAAGTTGGTGTCCCAGCCAGGCTGCTTTCGCAGCCCTGCTCCGAAAGTGCGAACGTCTGCAGATAGCTGGCAGCCAGAAGGTGCTAGCCTGGAAAGCTGTTGCTCAGCCTCATCTGCCCAAGGCACTGCTCGCACAGAGGCACAGAGAATGGGGCTCCTTGCTTGTCTTGCCACCTGAAACTTCAAACGTAGCCTGGGAAAGATGGTGTACCTGCTAGGCTCCTTTCGCAGCCCTGCTCTTGAAAAGCGAACGTCTGCAGATAGCTGGCAGCCAGAAGGGGCTAGCCTGGAAAGCTGTTGCTCAGCCTCATCTGCCCATGGCACTGTTCGCATAGAGGCACAGAGAATGGGGCTGCTTGCTTATCTTGCCACTTGAAACTTCAAACGCATGCTGGGAATGGGGGTGTCCCTGCCAGGCTTCTATCACAGCCCTGCTCCGAAAGTGCGAACGTCTGCAGATAGCTGGCAGCCAGAAGGGGCTATCCTGGAAAGCTGTTGCTCAGCCTCATCTGCCCATGGCAGTGCTCGCACAGAGGCACAGAGAATGGGACTGCTTGCTTGTCTTGCCACCTCAAACCTCAAACGTAACCTGGGAAATTTGGTGTCCCTGCCAGGCTGCTTTCGCAGCCCTGCTCCGAAAGTGCAAACGTCTGCAGATAGCTGGCAGCCAGAAGGGGCTAGCCTGGAAAGCTGTTGCTCAGCCTCATCTGCCCATGGCACTGTTCGCACAGAGGCACAGAGAATGGGGCTCCTTGCTTGTCTTGCCACCTCAAACTTCAAACGTAGCCTGGGAAAGTTGGTGTCCCAGCCAGTCATCTTTCAAAGCCCTGCTCTGAAAGTGCGAACGTCTGCAGATAGCTGGCAGCCAGAAGGGGCTATCCTGGAAAGCTGTTGCTCAGCCTCATCTGCCCATGGCAGTTCTCGCACAGAGGCACAGAGAATGGGGCTGCTTGCTTGTCTTGCCACCTCAAACTTCAAATGTAGCCTGGGAAAGATGGTGTACCTGCTAGGCTCCTTTCGCAGCCCTGCTCTTGAAATGCGAACGTCTGCAGATAGCTGGCAGCCAGAAGGTGCTAGCCTGGAAAGCTGTTGCTCAGCCTCATCTGCCCATGGCACTGTTCGCATAGAGGCACAGAGAATGGGGCTGCTTGCTTATCTTGCCACTTGAAACGTCAAACGCATGCTGGGAATGGTGGTGTCCCTGCCAGGCTGCTTTCGCAGCCCTGCTCCGAAAGTGCGAACGTCTGCAGATAGCTGGCAGGCAGAAGGGGCTATCCTGGAAAGCTGTTGCTCAGCCTCATCTGCCCATGGCAGTGCTCGCACAGAGGCACAGAGAATGGGGCTGCTTGCTTGTCTTGCCACCTCAAACCTCAAACGTAACCTGGGAAAGTTGGTGTCCCAGCCAGGCTCCTTTCGCAGCCCTGCTCCGAAAGTGCGAACGTCTGCAGATAGCTGGCAGCCAGAAGGTGCTATCCTGGAAAGCTGTTGCTCAGCCTCATCTGCCCATGGCACTGCTCGCACAGAGGCAAAGAGAATGGGGCTCCTTGCTTGTCTTGCCACCTCAAACTTCAAAAGTAGCCTGGGAAAGATGGTGTACCTGCTAGGCTCCTATCACAGCCCTGCTCCGAAAGTGCGAACGTCTGCAGATAGCTGGCAGCCAGAAGGTGCTAGCCTGGAAAGCTGTTGCTCAGCCTCATCTGCCCATGGCACTGTTCGCATAGAGGCACAGAGAATGGGGCTGCTTGCTTGTCTTGCCACCTCAAACCTCAAACGTAGCCTGGGAAAGTTGGTGTCCCAGCCAGGCTGCTTTCGCAGCCCTGCTCCGAAAGTGCGAACGTCTGCAGATAGCTGGCAGCCAGAAGGGGCTAGCCTGGAAAGCTGTTGCTCAGCCTCATCTGCCCATGGCACTGTTCGCATAGAGGCACAGAGAATGGGGCTGCTTGCTTATCTTGCCACTTGAAACTTCAAACGCATGCTGGGAATGGTGGTGTCCCTGCCAGGCTCCTATCACAGCCCTGCTGCGAAAGTGCGAACATCTGCAGATAGCTGGCAGCCAGAAGGGGCTATCCTGGAAAGCTGTTGCTCAGCCTCATCTGCCCATGGCAGTGCTCGCACAGAGGCACAGAGAATGGGGCTGCTTGCTTGTCTTGCCACCTCAAACTTCAAAAGTAGCCTGGGAAAGTTGGTGTCCCAGCCAGGCTGCTTTCGCAGCCCTGCTGCGAAAGTGCGAACGTCTGCAGATAGCTGGCAGCCAGAAGGTGCTAGCCTGGAAAGCTGTTGCTCAGCCTCATCTGCCCATGGCACTGTTCGCACAGAGGCACAGAGAATAGGCCTGCTTGCTTATCTTGCCACTTGAAACTTCAAACGTAGCCTGGGAAAGTTGGTGTCCCAGCCAGGCTCCTTTCGCAGCCCTGCTCCGAAAGTGCGAACGTCTGCAGATAGCTGGCAGCCAGAAGGTGCTAGCCTGGAAAGCTGTTGCTGAGCCTCATCTGCCCAAGGCACTGTTCGCACAGAGGCACAGAGAATGGGGCTCCTTGCTTGTCTTGCCACCTCAAACTTCAAACGTAGCCTGGGAAAGATGGTGTACCTGCTAGGCTCCTTTCGCAGCCCTGCTCTTGAAAAGCGAACGTCTGCAGATAGCTGGCAGCCAGAAGGGGCTAGCCTGGAAAGCTGTTGCTCAGCCTCATCTGCCCATGGCACTGTTCGCATAGAGGCACAGAGAATGGGGCTGCTTGCTTATCTTGCCACTTGAAACGTCAAACGCATGCTGGGAATGGGGGTGTCCCTGCCAGGCTTCTATCACAGCCCTGCTCCGAAAGTGCGAACGTCTGCAGATAGCTGGCAGCCAGAAGGGGCTATCCTGGAAAGCTGTTGCTCAGCCTCATCTGCCCATGGCAGTGCTCGCACAGAGGCACAGAGAATGGGGCTGCTTGCTTGTCTTGCCACCTCAAACCTCAAACGTAACCTGGGAAATTTGGTGTCCCTGCCAGGCTGCTTTCGCAGCCCTGCTCCGAAAGTGCGAACGTCTGCAGATAGCTGGCAGCCAGAAGGGGCTAGCCTGGAAAGCTGTTGCTCAGCCTCATCTGCCCATGGAAGTGCTCGTACAGAGGCACAGAGAATGGGGCTCCTTGCTTGTCTTGCCACCTCAAACTTCAAACGTAGCCTGGGAAAGATGGTGTACCTGCTAGGCTCCTTTCGCAGCCCTGCTCTTGAAATGCGAACGTCTGCAGATAGCTGGCAGGCAGAAGGTGCTAGCCTGGAAAGCTGTTGCTCAGCCTCATCTGCCCATGGCACTGTTCGCATAGAGGCACAGAGAATGGGGCTGCTTGCTTATCTTGCCACTTGAAACGTCAAACACATGCTGGGAATGGTGGTGTCCCTGCCAGGCTCCTATCACAGCCCTGCTCCGAAAGTGCGAACGTCTGCAGATAGCTGGCAGCCAGAAGGGGCTATCCTGGAAAGCTCTTGCTCAGCCTCATCTGCCCATGGCAGTGCTCGCACAGAGGCACAGAGAATGGGGTGGCTTGCTTGTCTTGCCACCTCAAACCTCAAACGTAGCCTGGGAAAGTTGGTGTCCCAGCCAGGCTGCTTTCGCAGCCCTGCTCCGAAAGTGCGAACGTCTGCAGATAGCTGGCAGCCAGAAGGTGCTAGCCTGGAAAGCTGTTGCTCAGCCTCATCTGCCCAAGGCACTGCTCGCACAGAGGCACAGAGAATGGGGCTCCTTGCTTGTCTTGCCACCTCAAACTTCAAAAGTAGTCTGGGAAAGATGGTGTACCTGCTAGGCTCCTTTCGCAGGCCTGCTCTTGAAAAGCGAACGTCTGCAGATAGCTGGCAGCCAGAAGGGGCTATCCTGGAAAGCTGTTGCTCAGCCTCATCTGCCCATGGCACTGTTCGCATAGAGGCACAGAGAATGGGGCTGCTTGCTTATCTTGCCACTTGAAACTTCAAACGCATGCTGGGAATGGGGGTGTCCCTGCCAGGCTTCTATCACAGCCCTGCTCCGAAAGTGCGAACGTCTGCAGATAGCTGGCAGCCAGAAGGGGCTATCCTGGAAAGCTGTTGCTCAGCCTCATCTGCCCATGGCAGTGCTCGCACAGAGGCACAGAGAATGGGGCTGCTTGCTTGTCTTGCCACCTCAAACCTCAAACGTAACCTGGGAAATTTGGTGTCCCTGCCAGGCTGCTTTCGCAGCCCTGCTCCGAAAGTGCGAACGTCTGCAGATAGCTGGCAGCCACAAGGGGCTAGCCTGGAAAGCTGTTGCTCAGCCTCATCTGCCCATGGCACTGTTCGCACAGAGGCACAGAGAATGGGGCGGCTTGCTTATCTTGCCACTTGAAACTTCAAACGCATGCTGGGAATGGTGGTGTCCCTGCCAGGCTCCTATCACAGCCCTGCTCCGAAAGTGCGAACGTCTGCAGATAGCTGGCAGCCAGAAGGGGCTAGCCTGGAAAGCTGTTGCTCAGCCTCATCTTCCCATGGCAGTGCTCGCACCGAGGCACAGAGAATGGGGCTGCTTGCTTGTCTTGCCACCTCAAACCTCAAACGTAGCCTGGGAAAGTTGGTGTCCCTGCCAGGCTCCTATCACAGCCCTGCTCCGAAAGTGCGAATGTCTGCAGATAGCTGGCAGCCAGAAGGGGCTATCCTGGAAAGCTGTTGCTCAGCCTCATCTGCCCATGGCAGTGCTCGCACAGAGGCACAGAGAATGGGACTGCTTGCTTGTCTTGCCACCTCAAACCTCAAACGTAACCTGGGAAATTTGATGTCCCTGCCAGGCTGCTTTCGCAGCCCTGCTCCGAAAGTGCGAACGTCTGCAGATAGCTGGCAGCCACAAGGGGCTAGACTGGAAAGCTGTTGCTCAGCCTCATCTGCCCATGGCACTGTTCGCACAGAGGCACAGAGAATGGGGCTGCTTGCTTATCTTGCCACTTGAAACTCATGCTGGGAATGGTGGTGTCCCTGCCAGGCTCCTATCACAGCCCTGCTGCGAAAGTGCGAACGTCTGCAGATAGCTGGCAGCCAGAAGGGGCTAGCCTGGAAAGCTGTTGCTCAGCCTCATCTGCCCATGGCAGTGCTCGCACAGAGGCACAGAGAATGGGGCTCCTTGCTTGTCTTGCCACCTCAAACTTCAAACGTAGCCTGGGAAAGTTGGTGTCCCAGCCAGGCTGCTTTCGCAGCCCTGCTCCGAAAGTGCGAACGTCTGCAGATAGCTGGCAGGCAGAAGGTGCTAGCCTGGAAAGCTGTTGCTCAGCCTCATCTGCCCATGGCACTGTTCGCATAGAGGCACAGAGAATGGGGCTGCTTGCTTGTCTTGCCACCTCAAACCTGAAACGTAGCCTGGGAAAGTTGGTGTCCCAGCCAGGCTGCTTTCGCAGCCCTGCTCCGAAAGTGCGAACGTCTGCAGATAGCTGGCAGCCAGAAGGTGCTATCCTGGAAAGCTGTTGCTCAGCCTCATCTGCCCATGGCACTGTTCGCATAGAGGCACAGAGAATGGGGCTGCTTGCTTATCTTGCCACTTGAAACTTCAAACGCATGCTGGGAATGGTGGTGTCCCTGCCAGGCTCCTATCACAGCC